>NC_048298.1:266809362-266932925 GCF_013100865.1 Trachemys scripta elegans
GGGGCTCCGCTCTCCCTGGCAGCCAGAGCGCCAGGAGGAGGAGGGTGGAGAGCCCGGCCGGGGCTCCGTTCTCCCCGGCGGCCAGAGCGCCGGGCGGAGGGCCGCGAGCCCAGTCGGGTCTCCGCTCTCCCAGGCGTCCAGAGCGCCGGGGGGAGGGCGACGAGCCCGGCCGGCGCTCTGCTTTCCCTGGCAGCCAGAGCACCGGAGGGAGGGTGGAGTGCCCGGCCAGGGCTCCGCTCTCCCCGGCGGCCAGAGCGCCAAGAGGAGGAGGGTGCAGAGCCCGGCCGGGGCTCCGCTCTCCCTGGCGGCCAGAGTGCCGGGAGGAGGGCGGCGAGCTGACCGGGGCTCCGCTCTCCCCGGCGGCCAGAGCACCGGGAGGAGGGTGGCAAGTCTGCTGCGACTCCGCTCTCCCCGGCAGCCAGAGCGCCGGGAGGAGGGCAGAGAGCCCGGCCGGGGCTCCGCTCTCCCCGGCAGCCGGAGCGCCGCGCCGCCCCCCTCCAGTTGCCGTCCCAAGCACAAGCTTGGTGGGCTGGTGCCTGGAGCCGGCCCTGGGGGAGGTCACACCATTGCTTAATGACTGTAGACGTTCATTTCAAAAAGTTAAAGCTTTATAAGACATTAAAAACACCAGTTGCGATACTGACAAGTCAAAATATACAAAGTAAATATCTTTAAATCAAACTAAGTTCTCAAGCAGCATTCTTCTTACTTGCCTGACTGTAAATTTTGATCATTACGGAAATTTGTTTTTGGCTTATGCATGCATGGCGAACTTTACCATTAACACTTACCATTAAAAAATAAACACCAAATCCTTCCAAGCCTACTTATGTGGTAGAATCAAGGATTTCAGTCCCTAGGGCTTTCAATCAAGTGGTATTCTTTTAAAAAAAACCCTCACAATTGGTGCTGAACATTTTTCATACAAGAGGAAAGACTAAAGTCCGGTGCTGCTCTGCAAACCAGCACATCATCTTGACATTTGTTCAAATATCTGCAGTACAGAGGAATATAGCAGTGAAACACATAGTAAGATTGGCTATTAACCCTTTCACTTATTTCCTATTCTATTTTCAAATAGTTTTAAGATCACAATTAAAAAACAAACAAAAAACACATTGTCTGGAGCAGCACAATTCTGCCCTTGTGGAAAATGCTGTGGTCCCCAATTGTATGTGTTTAGTCCAACTGCCTACTAGTTCTGAAAGCAGAGTGCGATTGCACTTTCCTCTAACACAGACATGTGGTTTACAGAGTACTGGAAGTGTATAACATGTAGAAAAGAGCCAAGTTCAGTCCTTTTAATTGCCTGCAAAATATCAGAACGCAGTCTGCTAAAGACCACTGTGCCAGCAAGACTAACCATGGTTGTGGTTCCACACTAGGCATTGTGTAGTGAAGTTCCCAGCATAGGCACTGACTCCATGGGTGCTCTGGGGCTGGAGCACCGAGGGAGAAAAAGTGGTGGGGGATGAGCACCCACTGGCAACCCTCTGTCAGCTCCCCTCTTCCTCCCAGCACCTTCTGCCCAGCCAGTCAGCGCTTCCCCCCATTTCCCACACCTCCCACCCACTGCAATCAGCTGTTTTGCAGCATGCAGGAGGCTTGTGGGGGAGGGGTGATGAGTGAGGGCACAGCACACTTGGGGGAGGGGATGGAATGGGATGGGGGCTTGGGAGAAAGGGTGGGGTGGGGGCGGGAAGAGGCAAAGTAGGGATGAGGCCTTGGGGGAAGGGGTGGGGTGGGGACGGGGCCTGGGGCAGAGCCAGGGGTCGAGCACCCCCCGGCACATTGGAAAGTCAGTGCCTGTGGTTCCCAGAATGCTTCAGTCCTGCAAATCTATTAATCTCTGTGCAGCCCCATGGGCAGTGCCAAAGAAGGCATCCCTTTGTGTATCAATGGAGAGTTTGAGAGCATGGTGTGCCATGGTATTTTTGTCCATCCTGGTGACATGGCCAAAGAGCGTTTGATATATGATGAACAACTGAAGGAAGGCCAGATCTTTGAGGTGGACACTTTGCAAAGTCAAACCACTTTATGCTTAGGATTTAGCACTGACGGTGCATGTGCAATGCCTCTAGCTGTGCCAAGTCTGCCTGTCAAAAAAAGGTCCAGGTTTCTGACCTGTATAGCAATACAGATAGTACACAGCTTTGATAGATCCTGAATTTTGCCTCAATGTGGAGACATTTTTGCATCCATAAAGCATGACAGAAATTTGCATCTTGTATTCCCCAGCTTTCTCCTTCTGGACAATACAAACTCATAGAAAGTCCATTTCATTAATGGAAAATGATATGCACTAGCCCTGTTATCTCAAGTGGAGGTTTCCAAGCAATTCAATCCAAACACACAGGTTTAGGTAAAACAACATTTAATTTCAGAAAGATAGATTTTAAGTGATTGCAAGTAGTGAGACATAAAATCAGAATTGGTTACAAAGAAAAAAAAAGATAATATGAAAACTAATACCTAACTTAGTAAGCTAAATGGATTCAAAGCAAAGGTTTTATCTCACCATACTCTTACAGCAGTCTGCACTGGCTGAAAAGCCTCCCAGCCACGACCTCTCCCCCAGTTCCATGATGCTTTCTTTGTCCTTCAAGTGTTGTAACTGCTGTGACTAGAAATGGGGAGAGTGGTGATTTGGAGGCCACTGTTTCTCATTTTTATACCATTCTCCTCTCTGAGGATTATCTCCAGATGGGGTTCAGGCAGCAGCAAGTCTGTTTACATGTTCCTTTGTCAATATGTAAAGTTCTCGCTCACACCCTTCTTTCTACCACAGGATGGCTGCTTACTTAGGTGACATCAGCATAATCAGATGAACTATTATGGACTACCTAGCTGGGGTGCCATTGTGTCTTTTGTCTCTGAAAACCTGGTTTGGGACCACCTTTCTAACTTAATAATATGTTCCACAGTAGAATCTTGCAACTTTACATACAATGTTGATACACATTTTACCAGGACAATAAAGTTCAGTAGATTATGAGTTGTCAAATGATGCCTCACAAAGCACACTTTGTACAAAATCAGTCTTCTAAAAATGGTGAATACAGGGTACAGTCTGTCAAAATTCTGTTAGATCACAATGCCTCCCAGGAAATCATTTAAGCTCTGTCTGTTTCTAAATCTCTAAATCAGAAATAGTATTCATGTACTTCAGATTGCTTAATGCAATGTTATTTGTTGTCTTGGGGAGGTTTGTGGGAAAAGCATTTTCCCCTCTCACCATGAACATGTAGACCAGTAGTCATACCACAGACATTTTGTTGGAGGACACTCACTGGACAGTAGATATTCATTTCAAAAAGTTAAAGCTTTATAAGACGTTAAAAAACACAGTGTGAGTAATCATGGGATAAGAGGAAAGGTCCTCTAAGATTAGTAACTGGGTAAGAGATAGGAATAGAGGGTAGGAATAAATGGCCAGTTTTCACAATGGAGAGAGGATCGGTACTGGGACCAGTCCTGTTCAACATGTTCCTCAATGATCTAGAAAAAGAGGTAAACTGTGAGGTGGCTAAGTTGGCAGAGGATACAAAATGACTCATAATAGCAGTTGTCTTTGGATTTAACTATGTTACAAAGGGAGCTCACAAAACTGGATGGCTGGGCAACAAAGTGGCATATGAAATTCAATGTTGATAAATGCAAAGTAATGCACATTAGAAAACAATGCCAACAATGCATAGAAAACAATGGAGTCTATATTAGCTGTTACAACTCAAGAAAGATCTAGAAGTTGTCACTGATAGTTTTTCAAAAACATCTGCTCAATATGCAGCAGAAATCAAAAAAGCTAACAATTTTAGGAACCACCCTGAAAGGGATAGATAATAAGACAGAAAATATCTATCATAATGCCACTATATAAATTTATGGTACACTCACAGCTTGAATATTGCATGCAGTTCTGGTCACCTCATCTCAAATAGAGATATTAGAATTGGAAAAAGTAAAACAAGAGCAACAAAAATGATTAGGAGTATGGAACAGCTTCCATATGAGGAGAGATTAGAAAGATTGGAACTGTTCATCTTAGAAAAGGGATAACTAGGAGGATGTGATAGAAGTGTGGAGAAAGTGACTAGGGAAGTGTTATTTACCCCTTCACATACACAAGAACCAGGGGTCACCCAGTAAAATTAATAGGCAGCAGGTTTAAAAAACAAAGTCAACTTGTGGAACTCATTGCCAGGAGATGTTGTGAAGGCCAAAAGTATTACAGGGTTCATAAAAGAACTAGATAAATTCATAGGTCCATCAATGGCTATTAGCCAAGATGGTCGGGGATGCAACCCTGTACTCTGGGTATCCCTAAAACCTCAGACTGCCAAAAACTGGGAACTGACAACAAGGGATGGATCACTCAATAATTGCCCTGTTCTGTTCATTCCCTCTGAAGCATCTGGCACAGGCCACAGGATGCTGGGCCAGATGAACCATTGGTCTGACCCAATATGGCCGTTCTTATGTTCACTGATACTTCAGACTGTTGCAGATTCAATTCTTTCTGTTAAGAAAGCAAACAAGGATCAAGTGGTTCATTCAGTTTTGGAAGATATGTGCTATTAAAATGTAAGGAAAGATTTAGAGCCAGCTTGCTACCTATTAAATTACTTTGTACTGATTATAAATATAGATGCTATGTTGTCAATATTTTCCTCCAACTTCATTGATTGCAAACAATCTCCTTTCAGGCATTGTTGCTTCATACACAAGAATTTGGTCTCTGAATATATTCATGGGTCTAAAACAAATGTTTGATAAGCTTGCCTTTTTGGTTTTAATAAGTCGGGTCATAGTATCAGAACTCCAAATCAGTTCAGTTCTTAACATCTTCAAAGTATATTTTAAATTTACGGTAATCTCAAGACCTATGAAGCTATAGTAATCTGTTGAATTACAGCTCAGAAATGATCATTTACATTTTAAAGGCAAAGGTTCCTAAACTTTTGTCATAATGTGACCTATATTTTAATACAGAGTCTGTGGACCCTATTCTTCACAAATGGGAGGCAAGGGGTTCCACCGGTTTGTGATCTCATAACATCCTTGATTCAATTGCAGGTATTGCCTACAAAGAAAATATTAGGAATGTTTTTACTTTTTAGCTGTTTAATGCAGTTTGCCATCTGAAAATTTGGAGAAGAAGCCAGGCCCATCCATACCTATTGAAATCAATGAAAAGAGAAATCAAGACCAGCAAGCTGTCTGTGGGTCCAGGGAAAGTTCTATGTAGACCACTGTGTAAGAACCTGTTTTTGGGGATGTAAATATCAAATGATCTCATGTTAAGATAAGACCCGGTCTAAATAAAATTCTAGGTCTGCATGGAACCCATCAGCTCAGTTTCTAAAAGAGCTGCAGCTCCTCACTTATGGAAACCTGGCCAAAGGTATCTTAAGTTAAGGACCCAAACAGTGAACGTTTTGCTCTTTGTCAAAAAGAAGGACAGACACAGCAAAGTGGCTGTAAGTACTGGAAAAGCTTCTGAAAGTAATTCAGAAGTCTTCTAAGCTGAGCCTCACCCCCGCCCAGCATAACTGAAGTGTAAATTAATAAATATTTATAACTTAATTATAGTTTAATAAATATCAAATTGGGGGCAGGATCATATGATTGGAGAATAGCAAACCGAGTAACTATATTTACAAAAGGGAAAAAAAGTGATCCAGGCAACAACAGATCCATTAGTCTGACCTCAGTAGTAAACAAGACTTTAGAACAAATTTTGAAGGAAAGAATAATTAAAGACATGAGGTAAATAGAAAATGGGATAAAAGGCAACGTGGGTTTATCAAAGGTAGGTCATGCCAGACTAACCCGATTTTTCTTTGATAAGCTAAATCATTAATTAGACAAGAGAAATGCCGTAGATTTGTCTGCACTTCAGTAAAACACTTGATGTGGTACCACATAGGAAATTAATAGTTAAAGTGGCAAAGATTGGGATTAGTACAGAAATTGTAAAGTGGGTAAGGTAGATGACAGAGTACTAGTGGAGCTCCTCAAGGACCTGCATTGGGACTGATCTTAATATTTTTATTAGTGATCTTGGCACCAAAATTTGGAATATGCTAATGAATTATGCTAATGACAAAGTTGAGAGGCACCATCAGTACAGGAAGAGGATTGGATTATGGAGGATGGAGCAATAGAAATGAGATAACATGCAAAGTCATGCAAGTAGGGAAAAAGAAGAATGTCAGACATGAGCTAGGGACTCATGAGGTAGAAACAGAAAGAGACCTCAGTGATCACAGGATGACTATGAGCTACCCGTGTAATGTGGCTGTAAAAAAGAATCCACAAATGTATCAGGCAGGATATTTCTAACAGAGATAGGAAAGTATTGATAATGTACAAGGCACTGGTGAGACCTCATTTGAAATACTGTGTACAATTCAGGTCACGCACTTTCAAGAAAGATTAGTTCAAATGTGAATAGGTGCCAAGAAGGGCTATTAGGATGATCAGGGGAATAGAGAGCCTCTCTTATCATAAGGGACTGAAATAGCTTGGTTTGTTTAGCCTAGCAAGACAAAAGCTATGAGGGGTTGTGGCTGCTCTTTATAAATACAGCAGGGGCATAAGACCAAGGAGAACAAAGAGCTATTTAAGCTAAAAAGATAGTATTGGCACATGAACAAATGGGTATAAACTGGGCATTAATAAATTTCAGCTGGAAATTAGAGGGTTCCCCAACAATGTTCCTTCTAATTTTTTCCATCCATGCGTGCAATTAATTTTGTTACGTGCATCATACCAGGGTAATGTGCGGATGTGTGCCACCAGTAGAAACAAAAAACCTAGATATAATATATATTTTTTAAAAGTTACCATAGGGATAATTACTCCAGCCAGAACAGGTTAGGCATTTTAGAACTCACTATTCAAAGAATTAAATTTAAGCGTAAAAGAAATAAAAATTATGAAATGCATAAACCAATCAAAAAACTAAAAACACATTTTGAAAGAATCATCAAGAAGTAACAACAACAATGTGACTGACAGAGACATGTGCATGCGCATGTGTGCGCGTGTTGCCCCTTTAAGTACGCTGCCCTTTTAAGTAGATCAGCACTCAGTCTGAAGCCTGCTTGTTCAGACACAGCAGCAGCTGCCAGCAAGCTCCCTCCATCCCACTCCAGAGCCCTGTCATGTCCCCCCCGATCTGTGGAGACAGGCTACAGAGGTGGGAGGAGGGGGAGACCGTGACATCAGCACCCTCACCCCCGTTCTGCACAGCCAGCAGGAGACTCCTGGGAGCACCTGGCAGGGTCTCCAAGGCAGAGGGAAGGAGCAGCGTGGTAGTGGGAGGAGGGGCACCTGAAGTGCGCGGCACTTGATAGACTCCTGGACGGCCATGCAGCTTAGAGGGAACTTAGGTTCCCAACCATCACAAGAATAGTCTAGGTCTAGAATACCCTCCTCATAGGAGTAGTGGGGAATTAATTTCTGTCTTGTTCAGTTTTTACACCCCAGCTACTGGTTATTTTTAAAAGTTAAAGTAAACTTCACTCTAGGACAAGAGGAACTCCAGTATATATTTTCTGACTTTCTTCACATAGGTTCCCAATCATTCAGGGCCCAGTTCTGGCCCCAGTAAATAGCAAAAGCATCCAATAAGACACCTTATAATAGATCATAGTGTCAAAAGTAGTGGGTATGTTTACAAAGATATAAGAGTACAACTACCATACTGTGTTTTTATTTTAGCAGTTATCTGTAGTTTTGCAATGTAATAATGAAATTATTCAATGTTCTTCACAACTCTACACCATTGCTTATCTGCTCTTCTCTGTGTACAGCACCTCAGATTTAACACCTCTACTGCTCTGTCAATGAAGTCAGTCTTAAAGGCCCATTTATCTGTTTCTCCACAAGAAATGTGACTGATTTCTCCCCACTGCTACTTATGATAGAGCACTCTTTCCCTCCTCCCCACACCAAGAACTCTTAAAGGCTACTAGCAGTGCAGAAACCTGATTTTTGTTTTGTGGGAAATTCTGCCATTTTGACTATTTCCTTCATTCTGAAGGAAAACAAAAAACAAGAATTCAGAATTTCCTGCAATTTGAAATAAAAATATTTCACTCTAAGAGTGAAACATCTTATTCCAATTTTGGCTTTTTTATATATTGTGTAACATAAAAGTTCCAAAATTGAAAAGAAGAGTTTTAAGAAGAAAATAAAAGGTGAAACTGGACCATTTATATCTATTGAACTGCCTCCACCACCCATTTTTCTTTCAAAATGAAATTTAATTCAAATTGACATGTTTCCACAAAGCATGTAGCTTTCGACAAACTGGCATCTTCTGATGGACAAACATTGCATCAGAAAATTTCCAACCAGCTCTATTAACCACTTCTTCAATTCCCACCTCAATATCTACTCTAGTCTGAGTGCAATACCTGCAAAAAGTCAGCCAACAAGTATTGTCTAGGTTGAGAGGCAGTTGGGGAGAGTTGTTTATTTATATATTGTTTCAAATAAAACTATAGATTTTTCAAGGCAGGGATAGTGTCTTCCTAGGTCTTTGCTCAGCATCTTTTATAGTGAGATCATGTTCCTGACTTGTGTCTTTGGGTACCATCGCCATAAAAATACTAAATAATTTGGATGGTAAAGTTCCTAGTTCTACACAAAACTTTGAGTTTGTCCAAGCTCCAGGAACTTTACCATTGAAAAGCCAAATCCTGCAGTCCTTGCTCAGGCAAGGCCACCACTAAATTTCATGAGGGTTATGCTCATTGCAGACTGAAGGATGGGGTTCCAAACGTGACAGATAGATAAACAGATTAGGCTGTGTTATCTGTCCAGTTTAGAAACCAATCCTTCATTCCTTGAACAGGCAAAAATCTGTATTTCCTTTAAATAAATTAGCTCCTTTCAAGTAAAACATTAACTCCTTTCTTTTTAAACTGGGAAAAGACCCTGACTTCCCATTCAATACTCAAAACCAGCTGAGGACCTGGCTCCAAGTATCTCAGCTAGTGAGTCCAAGCAGATGGCATGTTTAAAAGCAGGCCACAAGGTAGAGACAATAAATCTTGGCTATCTGGACACTGTGTGTTTCTCTGGTCTCTACAGTTTACAGTTTATTGCTTATGTGATCTGGGATATTGGTGAGGAACATGTTCACAACTGCCTCTCTGTGAGGAGGCTGTGTGACCCAACCCTGACTCCAAAGAAAGTACCTGGACAATCACGTGTTTTAATGTCTGATCTATTTATGTTTCTAACTTAGTCCTCCAATTCTCACTCAGGAAAAATCCTTATTAACTATAATGGGGTTCAGTGTTTCTGCCTTTGCAACCCCCCTTCTTGTTTCTTCCCCTCTCCCAGCCTGCTTCTGTCTCTCCTTTTTGGGGGTTGGGGGGTGAGGAGGCAAGAAGAGGAATGAGAAAATGGTATTTGATTGAACTGTCTTCTAGCCTTAATCCCATCTAGGAGTCAGCACTTCAAGTCCTTCTCCATTCCAGTCTGTCTTGAAGCCATTCCTTAAAACCCTGCAGCTAATCAAATCCTTTTGTACAGCGTCCATTCATCTAGTTTTGGGTCTTCCAAACCTTCTATTACCCTCCACTTCTAAGTTTGACACCCCGTTTGATATATTCTTCCAGTTTCTGTTCCACATGCCCAAACCATCTAAACCTGGATTCCCTCAGCTTTTCTAGAATTAGTCCCACCTTCACATTTCCCCTAACTTGTTCATTCTGAGCATGATCCATCCTTGTAATGCCAAGCATCCATCTTAACATTTTCATTTCTACTGTACACAGGATCTGCTTCTGTCTCTTCCTCAGTGCCCAGCATTCAGAGCCATACAGAAGTGCAAGCTTGTTGATCTTATTCTCCTATCAAATTTAAAAGTGACTATCACAGACCACTCCACTCACTTCTCTCCATTTAGTCCATGCTTTTTCTGTTCTACTTATAAGTTAATTTGGTTGAACTGGCTCTGTGTGGGAAAACAATTCTTTATTAAAGACAATTTTACAAACAGAAAATCTATCAGAAGCCAGATTATCCCATCAATTGGGCACACACCATTCCTGTGGACTTAGACACAGACAAATTTATGGTGTGTGCAGTAAGGACATCAGCAAAGTGCACACACATTTGTCCCAGAACAGCCATACAAAGCACCATATACCAATGGGGGCATCAGGCAAGAAAAGTATCAGATTCCCAATGCACAGGAAGAAGAAGGAGAAAAACATACAACAAAAGGAGACAGACAACATAAGAGGGAGACCACACCACTGAAAACAAGACAATCGTATGAATATAAAAACATAGTTATTACCTTAGCAACTGTAGGAGATAAGCCTGTAAAATAATTGCCTTGAGGAAATCCAAGCCACATTAAACTCTTAATTTGATACAGAGATGTTCCTAATTCATATACAACTCAAGTGGCTGCCAACCTAGCAAAGGACACTCACATTTCACAATTTCCTGAAGTGCATTATAAACAATGAGCTACTGCACATCTGGAGCTGCAGCAGTTTTCCATGAAGAATGGATGAAGTGCATTGGTCTCTAAGGAAAACGTTTCTGATGGTGGCCCAAATTATGTAACTGTTCAGTGTTACCAGGTATGATTGATTTAAACTAAGTGCAGATCTGACACACCACTAGACTTGTCCCAATATTAATACTTTACAATTAACATAGTACTTAGATGTTGGAAGAACTTTACAGTCATTTACTGATTACTACACACGATTAGCACTGGTAAAAAAATGTTGAGTATTTTTTGAGAAAACAGTTTTTTCACAAAATTTCCTTGTTTTAAAACCAAGAATAGTATTTGTGTCTCTCCTCCCTGCCACCACCCTTTTCACTGACAAAGTGGAAAAAAAGAAGAGGGGAGAAGGGGGGGGGGGGGAGGGAGTTTTCAGTTTTTTTAAACTGAGGGGTCATTGTCAGGGTGTTCTCCCCACCCACCCACTGAAAAATTAGAAAATCATATCTCAATTCTGTGACCATTCCTCCAGAACAAATTGCCCCCCAAAATGTATGAACTTTAAGGACGCTCCCTTTCACAATGCCCAGAGGAACATAAGACTGCTGAGCACATTAGACTAATGGTCCACTTAGCTAGTATACTGACTCTTGACAGTGGCCTGTGCCAGAGGAAGGTGCAAGAAGCCTTTTAATGGACAATTATGGAACAACCTGCCTATAGGGAAGTTTCCTCCTAGCTGTATCAGTGGCTCTTTTGTTCTTTGGAAGAATTCTAGAAATTGGGGGCTGCATGTTTTGACTTTGTTCCAAGTGATAAAATTGAAGAGTGGATGGATTGAAGGGAAGCCTCCTACTCTCTTCACTCCCCTTTTTACACAGACATGTGTTGTGGTCTATCAGCAGGGCAAAAGCCAACTGAGGTTTAGGAACATTTTAAGAGTACTATTTTCTAAAAGATCCTTGAGTGGGGAAAATCCCTTGGCTTTCCTCTTGTACCAGATAGAGTTAGGGTGACCAGATGAGAATTCCAAAATATCGGGACCGCCACAGGGGGAGTGCCTTTTCAGTTGTTACACTCACCTGTCTGAGTCTTCGGCGGCACTTCAGCGGAGGATCCTTCAGTCGCGGACGGTCTTCAGCGGCATTTCAGCAGCGGGTAATAAATCTTGCCGCCAAAGAAGGAAGTACCCACCGCCGAAATGCCGCCGAAGACTGTCAGTGACTGAGGGACCCGCCACCGAAGACCCTGACGTGCCGGGTGAGTGCAACATTTGAAAAGGCGCTCCCCCGCTGGTCACCGCCGTCTAAGCAACAAGGGGGGGGGGAGGAACTGCCCGAAACAAAATATCGGGATAAATGGCGTCCCGACCATACTCCGGTCAGGACACTGGACAAACTGCTCAATATCAGGACAGTCTCATCACCCTAGATAGAGTGCACTCTTTGTATCCTGAGAGCCAAACACCCTTTCAAGGACACCTCAACATTTAAACTCTAGCTTGAGCAAACCAAGAGAGACGAACTTGCAGATACAGCATCTTCCACACCATGTCATTCATCTTTTAAGAATTAATGGATTAGCAATGAAGTCACTGACAACAGATGAGCTCAGTGTATGGGGGAGCTGGATGCGCATCACTTACTTACACCTCTGACCTTTCAGCACTTAGTTCATCATCCTCTAATGAGAAGGATTGCTTGGGTTTGCAAGCAATATGAAAAAAAGTTTTAGACCTTTAAGGTTTATACTTCCCACAGCAACAGCTGCCTGAAATTTTGTAACAATAATCTTTGATTACTTTCCCTCCCAGAGAAAAATCTTTGAGGATGGAAAAAAAAAAAAGCTTTCAGGAATCTCCAAGGGAATCATTAACAATAGACTCTAAGAATCAGTTGTCATTTTGAATGATCTCTCCCCTCCCTCCCGCTTCCACAGGGGCAAATGCAGTGGTTTCCATTAAGCAAGATCACTTCTATCAGCACTTCATAGACAGTTCCCTTTAAAAAACCCTACTAGAAAATTTGAGAAGCTTAAATTACCATTTAAACTTGCTTCCCTTCCCTGTGCTCAATGGATACTGTAGCATGTAAAGAGAACCATGGTGGCTCTTTCATTAAGGATATACATTAGGTTGGAGACTTCACATCAGATTTTGGGAGGAGGGAGCTGCAGGAATGAGAGTTTATTTGCTTGTTTTCATGACCTTACCTGCTGCCAAGCAGATAAGGGAGGTCTAGTTTTTGAGGGGAAATAGTTGTGGGAGCAGAGCCTCATGAGGCTATAAAATTCTTCACTCCTACTATATGGAGCTCAGTGGTGGAACATTCTCGTTCTTAGCTTCTAATCTGTGGTCTGGGAGTAAACTTTCATGATTCAGGCACCCTAAGCTTGATCCAGCCAGATCCGTGACTACATACATACAGGCACATTAAAGTTCCCTGGGTGAGAGCAAGTGGGGGGCCCCTCTCCACCCCTTCTGCCTGTGATCCCACCCACAGCCCCACCCCTTTTTGCCCCTTCCCCAAGGCACACCTGTGTTCCCCCCACTGCAGCCCCACAGCCCCTTTTGATTCTTTCTCCCCTCCCCCTGCACTGCGGCCCCAAGACCAAAGAAGCTCTGTCCCCACGCCATGGCCCCAGGGCCACAGCGGGGAATGAGAGCTCCTCCAGTCCCAGGGCCAGGGTGGGGATCTGGGTGCTGGGGCTTCCCCCGCCCGTCCAGCGGATGGGGTCGGGGGCCACTGGGGGTAGGACTTTGCCCATCTTGTGGCTTCTGCTGGGGGGCTTCCCCCATCCCACAGCTTCTGCTGGAGAGGGCAGTGGCGGGGGATGGGCTTCTCCAGTCCCACAACTTCTGCTATGGAATGGGGTTGCAGTGTGGGGGCCTGGCCAGGGCCCTGAGCACAGGCCCCATCAGCCCAGTGGCTAATCTGCCACTGCATACATAAATTTAAGCATGTCAATAGTCCCACTGAACTCATAAGCAATACATGCGCCAAAAGCTTAACACTGTTGCTGTCTAATCCTTTATAGCATTTTGATCAATCACATTTTATAGAATCTAAAGGGGAAGCCATCACAGGAATGTTTCCTGCCTCCCTCCCCCCATATACTTTTTTGTATTTGAGAGTCCTTTACATCATGTTTGCACAGTGTTCTCCAGTTACTCCACTCCTATCGTGAGACATGTAAGAGCTGGCTACTTTGGCCTTACATCCATTGGGAGCTACCCCAGTCCAGGAGGTCATGTAAGTAGTTTCCACTTCCCATGCACCACATGAGCAGCTCACAAGAAGTGGTACATGGCAGAGTATCTTTTCCTACACTCTTAATTGTGACCCCTGTATCTTTTTGAAATAATACATTCAGCCCTCAGGCTGAAGAGGTTGGAAGCACTTCTCTGTGTGGCAAGAGTCCCCACATAAAGTGCAGCTAAAACCTTAAACTGCATTTGAGCAATTCTCAGGCTTCCCAAGGTCCCATGTCCATACTGACTGGCACTATGTCTGTAACCAGTAGGAGCAACTTACTTTTAGTGACTACTCCCTAGGAGTAGAGGGCATCCAAACTTCTTATTTAAAAAACTTGTTGTGAGTTAATACACATATCCCACACACAAGGATATACATTGTGGGAGATACTATATTACATATTTTACTCTTCAAAGTAATATGTGTTTTCAGGTATAAACAGGAGTTGGTTATCATTTGTTCCAATAATATTCTAGGTGCTTTACAGATCTGCAAAGAGACCTAACCCCTACCCTGGGGATCTTACAGTCTATGTAGAAATCTACAGGAATGGGGAAGAGAGACATGACAAAGTGATTGCCCCAACACACCCTTTCTTAGCTAGATATGGGATTCATAGAACCACAGAGACCTCAGGAGGTCATCTAGTCCAATCCCCTGCTCAAAGCAGGACCAACACCAACTAAATCATCCCAGCCAGGGCTTTGTCAAGCCGGGCCTTAAAAACCTCTAAGGATGGAGATTCCACCACCTCCCTAGGTAACCCATTCCAGTGCTTCACCACCCTCCTAGTGAAATAGTGTTTCCTAATATCCAACCTAGACCTCCCCCACTGCAACTTGAGACCACTACTTCTTGTTTTGTCATCTGCCACCACTGAGAAAAACCTAGCTCCATCGTCTTTGGAACCCCTTTCAGGTAGTTGAAGGCTGCTATCAAATCCCCCCTCACTCTTCTCTTCTGCAGACTAAATAACCCCAGCTTCCTCAGCTTCTCCTTGTAAGTCATGTGTCCCAGCCCCCTAACCATTTTCGTTGACCTCCACTGGACTCTCCAATTTGTCCACATCCCTTCTGTAGTAGGGGGACCAAAACTGGATGCAATACTCCAGATGTGGCCTCAACAGTGCCAAATAGAGGGGAATAGTCATTTCCCTCAATCTGCTGGCAATGTTCCTACTAATACAGCCCAGTATGCCATGAGCCTTCTTGGCAAGAAGGGCACACTACTGACTAGCTTCTCATCCACTGTAATCCCCAGGTCCTGCTAGTGAAGGCAGGGGGCTGGACTCGATGACCTTTCAAGGTCCCTTCCAGTTCTAGGAGATATCTCCATCTTCATTAATTTAGGTCTTTTCTATAGAACTGCTGCTTACCCAGTCGGTCCCCAGTGTAGCAGTGCATGGGATTCTTCCATCCTAAGTGCAGGATTCTGCACTTGTCCTTGTTGAGCCTCATCAGATTTCTGGTGCATTAGTCAGACCTTGAGGCATCATTTTGAATTGCCAATTACCAATCGGTGTTGTGAAAGTTGTCTTCAGTCAGTCAGTTGGCTCTACTGGAACTTGATAGTATCCACTATTTAGAGCCAATACAGAAAACCATTTAGATCCTGCCAATGAGGCAAAGGTTTCTTCTATCCTGGGTAATGGATAAGCATCCTATCTGGTAATGCTGTTCAGTTTTCTATAATCGACCACCATCCTAAGAGCTCCTGTCTTCTTATGCACCAGTCTAGATCACGAACAGCAAAAGCCTTATAAGCTTCTGTGACAGGGTCGGTAGCTCACCCCTGCGGCGCCTCCTCCTGGTCATCTCAGGGAATTAGTTTGAGCCAGTAGAGCGCCCTCTTTGGGTGGCGTCCCACCTGTCATCTCGCCTTTGTGGGGTGCACAGACTTGCGTTGCTCCCAACATTCGGCGTCCTCTTCTGGAACACTGTCCTCCGACAGTGTCCCTTTGTCCATTTACACCCCCTTCCGGGGGGGGGGGGTAAACAGCAGCCCCACACCTTCAAGTCTGATCCTTACAGTCTAGGACCTGGCGTGGTTCAGGGCGGCCACTCCCTGCAGCCTGTGGCTGTGCGTAGGGCAGCACAGCAAGCAAAGGGGGGGGAAAGGGTGGGGAGGAGGAGGACTCAGGCCCACCCACTACTCTGAGTCCCGGTCCAGAGGCCCTCGGGTGACAGTCTTGCTGTCTTCCTTCTCCTTCCTCCTCTGTCTATCCCTCTGGACCGCTTCCCCAACAGCCCTTCTCTACGCTAGGCCTCCTCCTCCCAGGCCTGCCACCTGGCAGGCTATGGAGTAGGGCCTTCTCCCACTCTCCCGAGCTGGCCTGCACTGCGCTGTCCGTGGTGCTGGCCTCCCAGCTCTGGAGACAGACCTTCCCCTCTGAAGGCCTGGGACAGACTGAGTGCTCCTGCTCTGGGCAGTCTTTTATATGGCTAAGCCGGGCCCTGATTGGCTGGCCCCAATCTGTCCTCTGATTGGCTCTCTGTAAGCCCTTCCCTGATTGGTTGTGCGTCTGCGCAGGTGCCTAGGCCTGCTGCAGCCCACTCTCTCTGGGCGTGGGGCAATCGCCCCACCACAGCTTCCTTACTGATTGTCTCAGCAATCCTTTCCTCTCAGCAGCACTGAGAGGGGCTCCTTCAAAGTCGAGTGGCAGTATGACACCATCTGCAGTTGATCTTTGAAGTCTGTTTTTGAAGTTTTTTTGTTCAAAGTTTGGCTACTTTTAAATCTGTTATAGAATGTCCAGGGAGATTGAAGTGTTCTCCTACTGGCTTTTGTATGTCATATCCACCCTGACTGAATTGGCCCAGTCAACACTGGTAAGGTAACTCCCTTCTCTTCATGTGTCAGTGTAATAATGCCACCATCTGTAATTTTCACTCCATGCATCTGAAGAAGTGGGTTTTTTACTCACGAAAGCTTATGCCCAAATAAATCTGTTAAGTCTTTAAGGTGCCACCGGACTCCTCGTTGTTTTTGTGGATACAGACTAACACGGTTGCCCCCGATATTTGATTTATTAAGAATGTATTTAATAAGGAGTCATCCAACTCAGTATCTTTTACCCCACCAGCCTCCAAAATTTCTTGGGCTAATGTGCATAGTCTAGTCAGGTACGCAGAAGGTGGTTCTCTAGTGTGTTGGTGAGTCTCAGAAAACTGAGCCTTAAGCTCAGATGCGTTTATGACACTTCCATATGCCTTCTCTAAAATATCAAAGTATTCTACAGTGGATGCCTTGCTACCAGCTGCTAAGGCCACCTTCAATGCTGGGAGTAATAAACTTTCAATAATCTTCCTTCTCTTGACTTTGTCAAAAACCTCTCTGTCTTTCATCATCTTCTTGGTGAGCACAAGCAAAAGAGGATAATCTACTTCTCCGCTAGATCTGGGTGAATTAACCAAAACATATTTCAGTTTAAATTTCACATCAGTCACAGTTTCACTGGCAGATTTCAGCACCCTCTCTAACAAAAGATGTTGCATGAGGCTTCTACTGGACCTTGGTCTATAACTGGTGTAGCATCTGTTAACCACCTAGGCTGTCTATCATCCACAGATATAACCATAGCCCGTGTCCCAGTCTTGAACCCTCTGTCAGAATACACAGAATATCCCTGATCCCTGCACTGAGGTATACTCTGGGCACAGAACCAGGGCCGGCGCTTCCATTTAGGCAACCTAGGCGGTCGTCTAAGGCGCCAGGATTTGCGGGGGCAGCATTTTGCAGCCCTTGGTGGCAATTCGGTGGCGGGGGGGCCTTCCGCGCTCCGGGTCGGCGGCGGCAATTCTACAGCGGGTCCTTCACTCGCTCCGGGACCCGCCGCTGAAGTGCCCCGAAGGACCCCCCCACCGCAGAATTGATGACAACAATCGGGAGCACGGAAAGACCCCCGCCTAGGGCGCCAAAAACCCTGGAGCCGCTCCTGCACAGAACCAGTGGATATAAATGGCAAAACCTCAAAATGAATAGGAGTCAGATCCCATTTCTGCCCTACCTGTGTATCACAGAAACTGCGTCTTCAAATTCACAGAGAATCAGATCCCTATGTTCTTCCTTCACTCGCCTCATATTAGTCACATGACCAAAGGTTCTAATAGCCCTCTTAATTTCTGCTGTACTATCAACAGGGGACACATCACTGACCAAAATGGTCCTATAGGGATCTACCCCTCTGTAAAAGTTTCAATATCTTAATATTAATACAGTGCACAAATTCAATAATAGTCAACAACACCAAATGCTTTTATAACTAACTGCTGCAATATTCCTCAAAAGAAAATCAGAGGTGAGCGCTGAGCAATCCTCAAGTCCCTGTCTGTTTGGGCACCAATTTGTAACTTTTGGATGGAATATAATTCACTTCATTGCCCTTCTCCAGTGCCTAACCCTCCCTCCCCCCAACTCCCATAGAAAAGTAGCTGGAGACCGAGAGTTCAGTCTCTAAGGATTTTCAGCAAGGATTGCACAGGGTCAACCTCCCCACCTTCAGGTCCCAAAAGAAACTAAAGAAATGAATTTAATTAAATAACTTTATAAAATCTTATGATAAAGAAACAAATAATCTAATTTTTACAGCATAACATGGCTATTTTATAATCCACGGACATTATCGTCACAGTTATGCATAGGGTTACCAGATAGCAAGTGTGAAAAATCAGGACTGGGAGTGGGGGGGGGGTAATAGGAGCCTATATAAGAAAAAGACCCAAAAATCAAGACTGTCCCTACAAAATTTGGACATCTGTTCACCCTAGTTATACATAAACATAAATAAAGAAAAATTAAAATCTGAACAGTTCAGTCCCCACATAAACACAGTGATAAGAAACTGAGAGTTCCCAAAAACTTTAGGTTTAGTTCACCTAAATCTCAGTTAGTGTCTTTGATCACCAAATCTGTACAGTCTGCTGAATCTAAAACAACATCTTCCCATCACTAGCTTGTAGGAATCTTCAGTTGGAATCCATGCAGACTTTTCCTCTGCTGAAATCACTGTTAGCCAGACAGCTAACTGATTAACCAACCACTCAGTTAAAAATATATAGATTTAAAGAAAACCCTGCTGCAAAATGCTTCAGAGTTAGGGACAACAGCCTGCTTCCTGCTCTTGGGCTCAGCTTCTCCCAATTCACACAGGACATGTGGCCCTTAGTCAGGACCGGCTCCAGGGTTTTTGCCGCCCCAAGCGGTGGGGGGAAAAAAAAAAAAGCCGTGATCGCAATTGCGATCGGCGGCACTCCACTGGCAGCTCCACCGCGCCGCTTTCTTCTTCAGCAGGAATTTGGCAGCAGGTGCTTCCCTCCGAGAGGGACCCGCCGCCGAATTTCCACTGAACAGCCCAACGTGCCGCCCCTTCCCCTTGGTCGCCCCAAGCACCTGCTTGCTGGTCTGGTGCCTGGAGCCGGCCCTGCCCTTAGTAAAGCAGCTGCCCTGACTGCTTGCCCGTATGCTTGCCTCATCTGTGCTAAATCTGCCTAGCAACAATGACCCAGACACAACTCACTCCTATCCCCCACCCCCAATGGGTCTCATAAAGAGAGATCTCCCGATTAGGCACATGGGTTACACAGAACATATAGTGTAATTGGACTTTCAGAAAGCCTTTGACAAGCAGGGCCGGCTCCAGCATTTCTGCAGGTCCTTCGCTCCTAGAGGGAGTGAGGGACCTGCCACCCCCGAATTGCCGCAGGTGCCGCTCCTCTCCTTTGGCCACCCCAAGCACCTGCTTGTTAAGCTGGTGCCTGGAGCCGGCCCTGTTGACAAGGTCTCTCACCAAAGCTTCTTAAGCAAAGTAAGCAGTCATAGGATAAGAGGGAAGGTCGTTTCATGGATCAGTAACTGGTTCAAAGACAGGAAACAATGGGTAGGAATAAATGTTCAGTTTTTAGAATGAAGAGAGGTAAACAGAGGTGTCCTCCAGGGATCTATACTGGGACCAGTGCTGTTCAACATATTCATAATTGATCTGGAAAAGAGGGTAAACAGTGAAGTGGCAAAATTTGCAGGTGATACAAGTTACTCAGGATAGTAAAATCCAAAGCAGACTGCAAAGAATTACAAAGATATCTCACAAAACTGGGTGACCGGGCAACAAAATGGCAGATGAAATTCAATGTTGATAAATGCAAATTAGTGCACATTGGAAAACATAATCGCAACTATGCATACAAAATGATGGGGTTTAAATTAGCTGTTACCACCGAAGAAAGAGATTTTGGAGTCATTGTGGATAATTCTCTCCCACCATCCCTGCAATATGCAGCAGCTTTCAAAAAATCTAAAAGAATGATAGGAACCATTAGGATAGATAATAAGACAGAAAATATCATAATGGCACTATATAAATCCATGGTATACCCATACCTTGAATACTGCATGCAGTTCTGATCATCCCATCTCAAAAAAGATGAATTATGATTGAAAGAGGTTCAGAGAAAGGCTACAAAAATGTCAAAAGACAGGATACTGAGCTAGATGGACCATTGGTCTGACCCAGTATGGCCAATCTTATATTCTCTGGGTGTTCCTTCTGATTAGGTGATTATCTTTTTGTAACAACCTGTATTCAGTTTATTCCCTTCAAACTCCAGTTTTGATTTTATCTCAGCCAAGATTTTTCATTTTAGTTAATTCCAAACCTTATTTTACATATTGACTTCAATAGGGCTAGATGCATGAGTAGGGCTAGCAGGGTTTGGCCTAAAATAAGATTCTATCAGAAACCTTTGAAACAACATATAGTAATATTTCTAGACTCTAGGCCTGTGACAGGCTAGTCTGCTGTCAAGGGCAGTAGCACCTGTTCACAGCACAGAAATACTGGTTTCTCAAGGACAACTGGTCTAAGATACAACCTCAGTCCCAGAAAGAGGGCTGAGGGAAAACTCCTCTTAAAAGGAGGGAAATATTGACCATTCCAAGGCAGAAATGCTGTCTGAGGTATAAACTCAGTCCCAGAGAGAGAACCGAGGAGACAGTCCTGTTTAAAGGAGAGTGGTACTGAGGCAAGGGGCAGAGAAAATGGCTAGCAATATAATCCAGTTGCTGCAGGGAAGAGCTGTGACTGGCTTTTAGGAAATTTGGCTGTAACTGACCCAGGAGAAGCCGTGAGGAACTACAAAGTCAAGGCGGGAGTTTCAGAGTTAGCAGACTTTGTGACGAGACCAATGACCAAGATAAAGGTAGAAGCAGCCCAGGGAAAATGGAGGAGGGACTGAAGGAATGGTCCTTAGTTGCCTAAACAGGGTCCCTGGGCTGGACCCAGAGGAGAGGGCAGGCCTGGGTTCCCTACCTCTCCCCCAGCCAAGAGGTAAAGCACAGGTGTCAAAAATAAAAGACAAGAAGAATGGCAAGTGCCAGACAGAGGCTCGGAGATGGGGTTGAAGGCAATTAGATTTTGAATTTCCTATTTTTCTGGAGGTTTTCTGATAACCCCTGAAGGGGAATGGACTAAGTAGCAGTGACTTGGCTGGAGGGCTAGGTCACATACAATGCCTGCCAGGAATCAGGCCCTGCGGCAGAGCTAATCTCTAGGTAATCTCATCAGTACAGCTGGCCTGCAGCAGGCTGACTGCTTAGCCACGCAATCTAATTGGCTGCAGAGTCCAGCAGGCTGGCTCTTAAGCCAGCAGCAGTGGTTTTCTGGCTTCTCAGTTCTTATGCTTACTGTTGTGCATACGCCTGTCTTACCCCTAGTCTCATCTCTGCCCTGTATCCCTGTAACTGTGCCTCAGTGGGTCACAACTGAATACCAAATTCAGAACAAACTGCTGAAAAATAGGGTAGACACACCTCAAAACTGGTGGTTTTTCACCCATGAGATAACAAACCAGCAACCAAAGTAAACTTCTGTTTCACCACACTGGCTAACAAAAAGTCAGAAAAGCAGTTTCCTTACGTATTCCAGTCCTTGAATCACCACCAAAAACACTAGACTTCAAGATGAGTGGTTCTTTAAAAAACAATTTAATCAGATAAAAGGTTCTTCTGATCCCAAAGGACCAGCTCAATATATAACTCAGATTTTACCCAGAAATCATGCTGTTGCCAATCCCTTAGTATCTAAAATCTAAAGGTTTATTTATAAAAAGAAAGAAAGAGAGTTCAGAATTAAAATTGGTTAAAGGATTCAAATACATACAGTTATTCAAAGTGATGGAATAAACTGCTGGCTTAAGTCAAGTCTCTGGTTGCTTCCAAATCATTGGAAGTCCTCAGTCTCTTGGTTAGAATGCTCCCATTAGTATAAGTCCATAGGTTTGAGCACGAAGGAGGCAAAACTGAGATATTTCCAGTGCCTTTTATAGCTTCTCTCAAGGGAAGCGAATCCCATTGTTCTTACCGTTGAAAATTACAGGTAAAAGATGGAGTTTGGAGTCAGATGGGCAAGTCACATGTCCATGCATGACTTTACTCTTAATTGACTTTCCTGCTATAACTAAGCAGATAGGCATCTTCTATTGTAAGTTGAGTGTTCTTTAATGGGCCATTCTACTTGAATAGTTCCTTTACAATGTGCTGGCTAAACACCTTGTTGGTGCTACCCAGAAACAAACACCTTAGAAATAGAGATACATAGTTCATATTCCTAACTTTGGCTACAAAAATGATACATGCATACAAATAGTATAATCATATTCAGCGAATCATAACCGTTCCATAGACATCTTACATGCCACATTTTGTACAAGATTTACTGCAATTATATAACTGTAGTAGCAACAATGATCTAAATGGTCATAGTTTAATCAGATAATGTCACAACCCCTCCTTGATCCAGTTCCTGATCTGTGGTTTGACCCTTGGCTCTGGCCCCCAATTATGGACTCTAGCTTGACCCTCAGCTCTGGTATGTGGTTTCTGCTTTCTGGTTTGAAAAGCCTCAGCTTTGGCTTCTGACTATGGCTCTGACCCTGACCACTAGGCTTGACTGACCTTGTCCTGATGAGCTGACAACAATGGATTGTTGTGGCATCAGAACTGAAGTAGGCACTAGACCTTGGCAATACTGCACTAAGAGGCAATCTGGAGGTGAGAGGTGCAATTACAGGCCCCCATTGTGCAAAGACTTGCACACAAGCCAAAGGTCAAAGCACACGTGTCCCCATATAACTTAATATAATAATACCTAGTTTTTATAATGGTTTTCATCAGTAGATCTCAGAGTGTTTTACAAAGGAAGTAAATGTAAGTATCCCTCTTTTACAGATGGAGAAGCTGAAGTCCTCAAAGGGGAAGTGACTTGCCTACTGTCAACCAGCAGAGCAGTGACACAGCCAAGCACAGAACCCACATCTGTTGAGTCCTAGTCCAGTACGCTACACGCTACGCCACACTGCCTAGATTGGTTAAAACTAAGCCTGTACCTAAACTTTTGCAGGCTGCGTTCGTTAAAGGAAACTCCAATAAGTGTTCCTATAGAACTTTTCTTTCTTTTCTGATCTGTACATTTTGATTATCATCAATGGACATACTTTTGTTGGTTTGTGTATGTACAGTGAAATCAACATTTATGGTTAAAAAGCTAATCCTTCTGTCAAGGCTGAATTCCCACTCTGTCACTCCGAGTGAAGGAAGTGGGGGCCCGCAAGGATTTTAAAAATTAATACTTGCCACTCCAGGCTTGCATTAAACTCCCAAGGTTACAGCTTCTCTCTGACCTTGGCTTGGTAAACGCTACCACCATCCAAATACAAAAAACACCCCTTTGAACCCAGGAAGGAGCACTTGGGAATTCCTCCCTGTGCGGTATCCTCAAGCCCTTTCACGCCCCCTTGGGGGAAGAGCTGGGAAAGAAAACAAAGGAAATTAGCTGTGGCTATCAGCTAATCAAACAACATGCATAAACCTCTGAGGACACCAAAAATCCAATCCTGTTCTTAAAAAAGGTAAATTTTATTAAAAACAAAAAGGGGAAAATACATCTGGAACTTAGGCTTTTTGCTAGATCTTAAAATAAACAATTACAAAAATTAAGCACCCAAAATAGCTTTCTTGGGGGTTCAGCTTAAAGGTTACAAGCAAACAAAAGCATCAGGGGTTAGCACAGAGGAGAGCCACAATCCAAAATAAAAAAAGAAATCTGATTATATCTAACTAAACATTCCCTCGCCAAATAATTTCTTCTAGGTATGGAAGATGAAATTTCATACCTGATTCAAGCCTTACACAGCATTGCTGCTCCGTGTCTCTTTCTCCGGAGAACAACAGACAAAGGGAAAGTTTCTTTCCCAACTTTAAAAAGTTTTACCTTCCCATTGGCTCTTTTGGTCAGGTGCCCACTCCTTTTCTTTTACCTGTGGGCTTGTTAACCCTTTACAGGTAAAGCAAGCATAGAACAGACCAAGAGGGATTTTACAGCTAAGTGGCTGGCTGGGTGTCCATCAAAGAGAGCTACTCTCCCCCTTCATGTATCACAAGCTTCCAAGCCTAAATATAAACTAAGAAGAAAGGATAGGTTTTCAAATGAAATCAGGAAAAGTTTAAAATAGCTAGGAGCTGCAGCGGGGAAGATTTTCACATCAACAGTGTTGAGATTGTGTGAAAAACGACACTGATTTAATGTTTTCATTATGGATTGCTATCTCAGTTTCTTTGTAGCAGTACTCTGAAGTGATATTTAAAGTGTTGGTATTCCATTGAAATACTGACACTTCAGTGGGGATCTGGAGCAGTGCTGGAGATGTTTTTTCCCATGTATGTTGGGTAACAATCATTGTGTAATTCTGTTCTATTGCCTTTTCAGCAGAATACATCAACACAAATTAATTGTTTTAAAATCTCTGACGTTTAATACAAAACGTAGTTCTTGTTAGAGCTCTATAAAATTATTAGGAATTCTGTCAATAAAATGATGAAAAGAAAAGGTGACAAGTATTACAATGTAAAGGCTATTTATCAGCTAGTATGTACCTGTTTTTTCCAAATCTAATCAGAAACATGTAGGGAGAATAGGGGCACACAAACATCCGGATGGGCACACTTACATGTTGTCATTCTCAGGCCTTTATAACAGAACACCCACTGATAACTAACAAATAGAAAAATTCATGTACTAAATAAAAACGTACAACCTATTTGTAGTGTAGAAGGAAAGTATATTTGTCTCAAAACTTCTTAATTTGAGTTGGAGCATTGTTTACATTTTATACATTTACAGCAATTTCCCATCCCAAATAAGAGTTGGCAAGAATACTCAAAAGTGTTTAACGTGTATTTAAATTTGAAACAGCTGTTTGGTTCAAGCAGTTCCATGCCTCTTTTTGGTCCCTGTTTGTAAGCATTTCCCTCAAGCATTTTTTGTTATATGTATACATATAATCACGCATGAAGAAAAGTATTTGTGCACAAACAAAAGTATGCTGCCCACAGTGATTAGTTATTCCCCTGTTTGTAACTATTTCAGTCATATAATCAGGAAATAGAAATCATACCATCTAACTCAAGTGACCAGTTACACAGCAGTTTATGAATAACCAGTCAGATGAAAATAGTTTGTCTAAACTCTTCAAATATTTATAAATGACAAATCACAATCAGTTCATGAATTAGTGGATAGAAAAAAAGGATGCAATTCATCTATAATTTAATTAAAATGAATAACATGATCAAGTCTCATCCTGATCAATCAAATGTGTTCTAATAATTTTGAAAGAAAGAACAATGCTTTTCCATATGCAACTAGAGTTGCTTAACTGAGTTTGTAAAACCTTATTTATAGTAAACAGACATTTTCTACATGGTTTAAGATGGGATACTTTAATCTTCATGAAATAGGAATCTGACACTAACATAGCACCTTTCTTCCTAAAGAACTTTAGAAACCATGGGTCACTATGTATTTGTCACGTGCACATAAATCCATGCCAGGAAAGCCACAGACAGAAGGGAATCAGGAGATGAACTTTTTTCTCCCCTTTGTATGTTTTGGGATGTAGGCAATAAAAGACTAGAGAGGCTACTTTACAAGTCCTATATGACAAGAGCTGCAGAAAGGTACTCTTGGTGGAGACCAAATTGTTATGGGCATAAAATCCTTACCCAGAAATGACATCTAAATTACCATCCCCACACAGATTATTCAGAGTCCTAGCAGAAATAAACTTTGGTCTTGTTGATCAGAATGTTTCTTTTGCACTGCCTTTCACTTAGAGTAATTCATCACTAGTTAATTTTATGCTTAATTTTATCTTTAAAAACTTCAGTTCCCTAATCATTTGTTTAAAGAAAAATAATACAGCTTCCATTTTTTACTTTATTAATCGTGATTGCTTGTGTCAGATGTTGTATAATTGTATAGGAAATTGCCATTAATAAGAAAAGCAAAAGTTCTCAAGTAAATGGAAAAAGACACCACATATAATAAAATATGGCTATAGGCCATTTTATAGGCATTGTCATTAGCTTAAGCACCATCATGTGTCTGTAAGCTTTGTTATACAGCCTGGTAGTCATATGGATAACTTAACTGCTTATTTCAGTGATGAGAACAGACTTGACTGCAATAAAAAGAGAGGCAGCAGGAACTAGATTGAGCTAATAAAAACTACTCACTAAAAGTGACCCAAACCAGAGTGTAACTCCAACCTACACAGGTGAAAATGTTCTGCATTTCACCATTACATAGTCATATATATTCTCTAGCACTGTAACTTGTTTAAGATGACTCTGGGCCAATGGGTGAACAGACTAAAATATAGGAATACAAATTTCCTACATTCACTACTTAATTTGTGCAATGTGACCATAAAAGATTATTCTCCAGTGCTATAACTTTACCAAATATATATACTGTTTTACACTGTACAGATATAATGCACATACATTGCCTTTGTGATATTGGATTTGATAAAGGCCATTTATTCCATGTCACAGAAATTAATCCATGATTTTTCTACATAGTTTTAATCATCCTTTATCAGCTACATCAGCAGTGTACACATTTTCTGTAAAGTAAAAGCCTCCTTTTGTAAGCTCTGAGGAATCTAGCATTAGTTTAAGATTCCCTACTTGGTTTTAAACATTCAGTTTATGTAAAATTGGATAATTTGAACCATTAGCGTTTTGTTAAAGGGTCACTGTCAACTTGAAATTTCGTGTTGGAGTAGCGGTATTGGGCTCAGGATGTTAGAGACCGGGGAGGGGTGAGGTAACATCTTTTACTGGACCAACTTCTGTTGGTGAGAGAGACAAGTTTTCAAGCTTATACAGAGCTCTTCTTTAGATGTGGGAAACTTACTGAGAGTGCCACTACTAAAAACAGTGTGGAACAGATTGATAAGCAAAAGTATTAAAGATTTCAAGGGACTAGTCAAGGTAAAGTGGCCAGCTAACACCCCTCTAGTCATAGGGAGGGAATGAAGGAGGTGGGGGAGTGAAGAGGGAGATATGCCAGTTTGCTACAGTGATCTCAGGTGCTATAGGTAACAATAGTTATTAAAAAAATCAGACAAATATGATTTTGTTGTAAGATCTGCTTGGTGTGAGGGTGGCATGGTTGTCTTTGTTGAATTTATGTAGAGTAGAGATTTGGACATTTCCATACATTTGCATTATACTGAAAAAAGTCAGTTGTAGTCAAAGTAAAATAAGTAATAAAATAAAGCAAAAGTATTGCATTCTACTTGTAATAAGGAAGACCAAGGATTCGGTGATCAGAGGACCAATGAGATCATTTCATAATTCTTAGAGTACCTTCTTTAAGCCTTAAAGAAACTATACACTCTTGGCACACTCTGCTAGGATCCCAGAGAATAATAGATCATATGTGTAGTGTAAAGGGAGTGCTATGCAACTGAAAGTACATAGCCCTGAATGTCCTTTTGGATTAATTGCTGTACAAAGCACTATATGTATAGTTATTAGGGTTAGATTTAGAATCTGGCCCATGGGGAGAAACTGTAGTTATCACATTACTCTCAGCTCCTTCACATACTGCAGTGGCTGGGAGAGCAAGAGGAGAGGGATTAAAAACAGTTTCTGGGCAAGAGCACTTTCTCTTTTATGCATTACATTCCAAACATCAAAGCAGTGCCTGTGAATTGCCAAAGGGCTAATAAAATACTACTAGGAAATATGATGCTAATGGTTCTCCTGTATGTCAGAGGATCTGCTAGCCATAGTGGCCTATAACATATGTGACAGTTTTCTTATTTTATGCACTCACCATACATTCCTGGAAACAAATGGCTTTTGGGGTTGTGACAAGTGTATCTGATAAGTTACTGTGTAGAAACTATTAACTTTATTTACATAAACAGATTGTCTTCTACTATTAATGACCCATCACTGTCTGTGGCATCTGATTTTATACGCCTGCTAAGCCCACTCCTAAAGACTTTACTCAGGCAAAAGTCCCACAGAGTTCACAATTGCTCTTCAGTGGGATTTTTGTCTAAGAAAGAGCCCAGCTTTTGAAAACTGTCTATTTGTGCTTCTAGCTCAGGAAACAATGGAGCAACTCATTATGCCATTCATAGCACAGTTACGCATTTATATGTTGTATTCATTCATAATTCAATATTATTGGATTGACTCAACTTTTTAAGAAAAAAACAAGCTACAATGTATTATTTACACAAACTTTTCCAGATTAATACTATCATTTGTGAGTCTGTAGTAAAAAAACTGAATTCCTGTCCAAATTAGAACATTTGAGTCATTTCTTATTCTCTGCTACATATCTCCAAAGAAAGACAGGGGGAAAAAAATCAGACATAAAAAGTAATACTAACAAGAGCAAAAAATTGTAAAAGCAGCTAGACCTTAGTTTAGACATGTACAATCAAAGTGAAATAAGTTAATATAATCTATGCTCCTTTATTTATTTTAAATTATGCATGTCAGAGCTTTATCTTTTTATTGTGTACATAGAAAGCAATGCATATTTACAGTGTTGTATACATAACTAATCATAATACTACTAAATATTTTATACTCTCCAAGTTTCCACTTCATACCTGTGCCTTTAAGAATGAAATAATTTTTTTCCCTTTTAGGACAAGAATTGTATTGCTCTAGAACTACAAGAGGAATGAAATAAAGTAACAATACTAATTGCAGCATTAACAAGGCAAAAAATGCATGAAAGCATGCCAATACAGAACCTCTGAATTGCAAAAGTACATAAGAACAAACTGTGAACCAGCATGAAGATTGCAAACTTTTTTATATATATCAACGAAGCATGCCCAGCCTCATCCTCCTACTTACTGCTGTCTTTGGGGGAATTCCATTGGTCTGAAAGTGATGATAATCTAATGGTTATTTAGCAACCCAGTGTAACAAATTGGTAGCCTTCATCCAGCTCTTAATAGACAGGTGTCCACCCCAGAAATGGCTCTTGTTGGCAGTTTCAGCAGAGATTATGTAGACATGAAAGTGAACTACCTTCTCATCTCTAAAGATGATTCATCCAGAAACTCTTGAAGCATTTTGACAGGGAAATCTAAACCTCTTCTTCAGACACTTTGTAGCTTCTCATTCAATAAAGTGTTTATTTCCAACTGACTGGATTTGATCTCTGCTTTCAGCTCATCTCCCAATCCTTTCTGAGACCTGAGAAAAGACCTGTGTATGTTTTCCTTCCTATAAGCCTGGTTTTAACACTCCCAGCCTGCTTTGATTTCCACAAGCTATTTGTTCCATCTCAGTTCAGCAGGAATACTTGCTCCCAATTTCTCTTTGGTAACTTGATCCTTCTCTGATGACCCAGTGTCCCTTTGCCAACTGGTAGCAGTGTTTGGAGTCCTGAAGGTTAGTTTCCTGTTGAATCGGACATTAGTGGCACAGTCAAGGGATCTCCTAGTATATTTTATTTAGAGAATGTCCAAGTCCTATTTAATTGAATGGAGATGGACTTGAATGCACACAGGCAACTTCCTTTTGTAAAAACCCAGCAAAGACACCACTCCCCAGTCATCAAGAAACAGCTGTTGGTGTCTGTCTCTCTTAGACTCTGTTTTCTTTTCCGGGTCTTGGCTTTTCACCCAGGAAACTCCTTTATTGCAATACTACCCATCTAGGATCACATGGTCTTGAAAGGTAGTCTGGGCATTAATTCTCCTTTTGTGCAGCTCTTCTGCAACATAAAAGAACCTCAGAAAAGTTGTGACTCCCCATCCCAATAAAGGAGAGTGCTTTTTAAACTTCACAATCACCTTAATGACACTCTGCGTGCAATTTTTGTCAGGAGGCAACTTTAACTTTCTATGGAGAGTTTCATCTGGCATGCTTCTACATCAATGATTCATACCTGCGTGATTTCAGCACCTAGTGCTTTATCCCTTCTAATTTTTAAAATTTTGTCTAGGGGCCATGTCCTTGGCAGAGCACCCCCATTAGGAGCTATGTTGAGCACAAGCTCGTGGGTCCAATGGCCCCATTCCTGCAGGTGCTGTGGAATATCAGTCTAATGGGGCCAGCACTCTATCCTCCAGACAAGGGCTTCTGAGTGTTTCTTCCCCTCTCAGGGTCCCAGTGAAACTAACAAAACAGTCTACTGTCAGAAAATGAGGTTAAGTAAAAGCATAAAGGAAAAAAAACCTTTAGGCAGATTCAGTTAGTATATTAGCCCCTCATTTAATCAGAGAGCCATGGAACAATCATAGTCCAATCCAGAGTCCATCTGTGTCCTTCTTTTGAGCAGGCAGGGGCTCTGCTGGCTTTCAGAATGCTCTCTGGGAGCTGGACCACTGCCTCCAAGTGGAGTTTCCCTCCTTTTAACTCCTCCTCCAGCCTTGGCATGGTTTGCAGGGGTAGAGAGGTTGGACCTCTCCAGCTCAAAGCAGCTCCCTAATCCTTTCTATATTGGTGTGGGGTTCACAATCCACCTTTCCTTTGGAAGCTTCTTCCACAGTTTCTCAATCTTAGGAAATTTCTTCTGATAGTCAACTTAAATTTCCTTCATTTCATACACTTACATCTGGTTAAACCCCTTTTGCCGAATAATTTCTCTCGCTTCTTAGAGTTTTATAATCCTTAATCCAGTAAAACTTCTATTGCCATCAGCATCTCCACTCATAGATATTATCGTGTGCTTAATAACTGTACACTTCATACTTAAATATCTGAGCCATCTTATCCAGGGCTACATATTTTATATACATTAGCTCAGGGACTACATTTTCTGGCATATTCTGAACAGTGCTGAGCACACAGGTGGTGCCCAGTGAATAATACAAATCATGACAATAATTGTTGACTTTATGGACACTGTGGATGCAATTTCTATTTTTTGTTCTGGAATTGGCCTGGATACAGCTGAAACCCTAAGAATTTGAGGCATAAAGACATTTGCTACTTACATGACACTTTCTGATTCCTTCACTTTCTTCAACATAGAACAAAAAATGGCAAAACAAAATAGTTTTCAGTTAAAAGGTAAAATTGCACAGCAGCCATTGCCTTACAACCCAGCATGGGGCAGAAACTGCCACTTCTTGGGCGTTAAGTTGTATCTTCTCATCTGATTCTCATTCTCCTTCCTTCCTGACCGCTGTGCTGCTTTTCATGTTGTCAACCATGACATCCATCCCAACCTTCTGGGACTGTTTACTGGAGTCTCAGTGAACTGGCTGCCTTGGGTTTGCTCCCAGCTATCAGAGTCCTCTTTTTTTGCAGCATGCAGCAGAGAGATAGGCTAATGTACTGGCTAGGGTGCTATGCTAGCCCTAAAAGACAAGGGTTCAAGAAGTCCCCCCTTTTTTGTTTTTGAATTACCCACAAACAGACTTCAATTTATATGATTGTTATTCAGTCTTTGGAGTGATATTTGAACACTTCCCAGCCCATGTTACTAATAAACTATTGGTTGCGGCTGTTCCTTAAGTGCACTGTTCAGTAGCTGCCATTCACACTGTGTGACTGGTCACTTAACTTGCATAATATTGTTTCAAGTCCCTGTTTAGATGACTCAGATCTACTAAGAGCTCTCAGGCCGGCCACATAAAACACTTTTAATTCAAATACAACCACAGATAAAATATCATGAGTCTTCAGCATTGGGGAGGGATAGCTCAGTGGTTTGAGCATTGGCCTCCTAAACCCTGGGTTGTGAGTTCAATCCTTGAGGGGGCCACTTAGGGATCTGGGGCAAAAATCAGTACTTGGTCCTGCTAGTGAAGGCAGGGGGCTGGACATGATGACCTTTCAAGGTCCCTTCCAGTTCTAGGAAATGGAATATCTCCATTAATTTATTTATTTAAATATCTGTCCATAAGCATTTCTGCAAACATTCATTCATATGAACACTGATGGAAGTGACTAAAAGGACTCACAAATATCAAGAAACCTGAATTTGTTTAGATGTTTGTAATGCACAGGAGTGAGGCGGGGGTCAAAGGGGAGTCCCAATCAGTGGTCAGAGTTCACACAAGGAGTCCAATAACCAAGAGAGCCAATCCAAGGGGAAAGAACACCAAGGCAGAATCAGGCAAGGCAACAAGGTAGGGTCAGTTGTGTCCAAATAGTAATGAGCAGGTAATAGCTTGTTGCACAGACAAGGGCAGAAGGGAAGCAGGAAGTGTATATACAGTACTAGCCAATCAGGGTCAAGTTGGCCCACCTGAGTTTGTGAATTGCCAGCTGATCTAGTGAGTCTGTGTGGCCTGATGGTTAAGGCTGTGTCTTGAAAACCCAGTAGGAGTAGGCGTTCAAGACCATGCTCCTGATGTGTACATTCTTTTCAACACTGTCCACTTTTACTATATTTTCCCAGCTCTCTTCATAATCCCTTGTGTACTCAACATATTTTTATCACCACTATATTACCATGTGTGACAGAATGCACCCCTGTATCCTCACCCTAAACTCTGTTGTAGTAATTTTTGTACAAAGTATGCCTTGTGAGGTATCATCTGGAAGGTCATAATTTGCTGGTCACTATTGTCCTGATAAAATGTGTGGCAACACTGTATGTGAAGTTATATGATTTCCCTGTTTGTTTATTAATACATGTTCCAAACCACAGCAGAAGTTGGCAACAGGTCTGTCTCCAACAAAGGAATGCATATTCTGCTTAATTTGCACTTAAGAAAGTAAACAGAGTCATCAATGGAAGGGAAACAAAAGAAGCTCCAACAGGTAAGGAAAAGTAGCAGGGAACATGCTTCCCTATAAACTCTTTGGCTCCTGAATCTCAGCTGGAAATGTTTTTCAAGAGGGGGATTGACACTCTAAAACAGGGGTCTCAAACTCAATTTACCTTAGGGCCAGTGCCAGTCCTCAAATCTCCCCAGCAGGCCTATAATGTCACTGAAGATGATGTTCAGAAAAGAAAATGTTTATATTGTATTTTTTATTTTGAATTTCTTAGAAATAATAAAACTGTCATACAACTGTATACAATTCTTCACCTGCCAGAGAGTTTTTAGTGTTTTCCAGACACCTGGCAACGCTTCACTTCTGTCAGTTTGTTGATGTTTGGCCTCAGTGACTGAGCAGTTGAAACCTTCAGGATTGCAGCAAGGTGTGCATCAGATAGTTGTGTTTGGTATTTTGACTTGTTTATATTCATTGTGGAAAAAAGTTTCTCACAAATGTAAGTACTGCCAAACAAGGACATGATTTTTCTGAAGGGTTTGCAAAGATTTGGGAAAGATGGTGGTAGCTGTCTGAAGAACTCTGTGACATCTCAGTTTCTCTGAATTTAGCCTTTAAAGATGTGTTGCACTGCATATCAATGAGTTCCATTTGTAAATCACATGATGCTGTTTCCACATCAACAGAAAATGGATTAGCAAACATATTGAAGCTTTCTTTGTGCTTTCTGAAATCTGCAAACCACTGATCAAATTCTCGCAAAAGCAGGTCAAGCTTAGTAGTGTATTCAGAACACTGAACTGTATTTCAGAGCCGAGCTCTTCCACGAGTGACTTGCATGCTGGGAAATGAGTGAGATTCCCCTGAGAAACCTGATTTTTCCACAATTTTAGTTTAGTTGTGAATGCGCTCACATTATCATACACTGCTGTCACCAGCTGCCTGGACTTTGCAGCTTCAGGTTTAGGATATTCAGCTCATGTTATGTCAACAAGGAAAGCAAAATTTATCATCCATTTGTGATCTTTAAATTGTGGTACAAGCATTTTAATTTCTTCCATGAATCTTTTCACCTCTATTTTCAATTCAAAGAATCTCTTTAAAGTAGAACTCCTGCTTAGCCAGTGCACCTCAGTGAAGAAGAGCAAGTCACCATATTTAGATTCAATTCCCTCCAAGAAAGCATGAAACTCTCTGTGCAGCAAGACCCTTGAGCAAATGTAATTCACACATTTCACAACTGACATGACATTGTCAGATTTCAAAGATTTACTGCACAGTGCTTGTTGGTGAATGATGCAATGTAACACTATTGGTTGCTCAGCGTAGTGCTCGGCCATCTTTCTTTGTACTAGTGCTCACCAATCAATTTTTTGACCAATCATTGCTGGGGCCCCGTCAGTCCTTAAGCCTACTAATAAGTGCCATGACAGACCACGTTGTTCCAGTGCTTCTGTGAGGCAGTGAAAAATTTCACTGGCCATTGTTCTACCACGCATTGTTCACAAGCTGAGCAATTCTTCAGTTACTGCAAAGTTTTCATCAACGCCTCTCACAAATATGGCAAGCTGCGCACTGTCAACTAAATCAATCGGAATTGATGAGAGTACCAACTATGCGCGGAAAGCTGTGCTTTTCTCGATGAGCTGTCCATCGATATCTTTAGAGAGCTCAAGAATACGCTCTGCTACTGTATTTGGAGATAGGCTGATATTGCTGAAAACATCTCTCTTTTCGGGACATATGATCTCACTGACTTTAATAAAGCATTGTTTAATAAATTCACCATGAGTAAATGGCTTCCCACACTTAGCAATCATTTCACTCATGACATAACTTGCCATAACTGCTGACTCTGACTCTTTTCTCACTTTCTGAAAAAGCTGCTGCTGCTTCGCTAATTCTTTTTTCAATTGTAAGAACATCTTCTCTCTCTCTTCTCCCGGATATTTATCATATCGCTGTGCATGTTTCGCTGTATAATGTCGTTTGATATTATAGTCTTTTAAAACAGCAACTTTGTCCTTGCAGATCAAGCATGAGGCAGTCTGTTTGACTCAATGGCAAAATAATCAACAGTCCACTTATCTTGGAATTGGCAGTGGTCGTTGTCAATTTTCCTTTTTTTAGGTTGAGATATCTCTCTGTAAGGCTGTTTTCAAGCAACCCGTGTGTGTGTGTGTTTGAGAGAGAGATGGGTTATTATTATCCCTGCACGTTGGGTTATTATTATTCCTGTGTGACAGCTGGGGAACTGAAGACTTGCCCAAGGTCACACAGAACATCACTGGCAGAGGCGGTGCCAAGAATAGAAACCTGCACCAAGGACCTTCACCAAGACCATCCTACCAGGAGGCAGTTCCTGCTCCACTTTCCCACGCTCCATGCTCTGCTGACAGCAGGACCTTGCTGGGCTGGGCCTCCTTGGGCACAAAATCAGCTGAGGAGGAGGCACAGTCATGTCTGCCCACAGGTCAGATGCAGGAGGGGAGGCGCATGGCTACTACCCTAAAGAGATGGGGCAGTGGGTGGTTCTAAACCTCCCTGTGTGTCTGGGATTATTCTCCCATCAGGTTCAGTGCCTCCTGGTGCTCCTGCTGAGATGGCCTCTCCTACAAAGCCTATCAATATTACATGGGACAGTGGGTAAAAAAGTAAATAAAGGGCCCCATTTCATTACACAGATCTGCAGTGCCGACAGCTAGAAAGAACCTCTTTCCTTTCTTCTTATCTTCACCTTATCTTATCTGCAGACACCAGACATATTGCCTCCATGCAGGCACTGTCTCCAGGAGCTCCCATTGGCCATGGAGTCAGCACTCGGGGGGAGGGGGAGGGATGGAGGCAGTGTGCCCCTCACACTATTATTGGAGCCTCACAAGTCACGCCACCTCCCAGCCCATTTCCCACACTTTTCCCTCACTCCTTTGGCCTCATGCCACCCCGGCTGACTCTGCCCAGCAACTAATGATGCTGCCTCCATGGCTGACTCTGCCCGGCAACTAGTGATGGTATCTCTGTCCCTCCCCCCCAGCCAATGGGAGCTGTGGGGGGTGGCACCTGCAGCAGACAGAGCCGGCAGCGTGTCTGCATGGGTCTCTCCTCCACAGCTCCGCCAGCAACAGCAGGGATAGGGAACTGCTTGCAGGGAGCCGAGCTGCCCGAGATGAATGTCCCCCAATCCACAGACTTCAAAAGTTTTATGAATGACACGTTGCTGAGTGCAACCCCTGGGAGGGTCCCAGGAGCAGCAGAATGGAGCAATGCTGGGGAGAGTGGCATGTGAATCTCTCCTGCCCGCTCCCCTCCTGCCCCCCGCCCCCTCGACCGGCAGCCACAAGGGCCAGATGAAAGAACTTTTTTAAAAGTTTCCACGGGTCGCAGTGGGGAGGTTCTCGGGCCGCAGATGGCCCGCAGGCTGGGCCTTTGAGACCCCTGCTTTGAAAAGAAGGGACAAACACCAAGAGACCTTGCCCACCCATTGATTCACTGCACCTGAAGGAATAAAGGAAGTAGATGTTGGACTGGAGAGGGGTCCTCTCCTAAGAAGTTTTGTCAGTAAGACTGCTGAGAGCATGTGGGGAGAAAACTTTGCTTTGAATTTACCATTATTTAAGTTAGGCACCAGTGGAATCTTATCTTTATTTTTCTTGTAGCCATTTCTGACTTTCATGTCTTGTTACTTGTACTCACTTAAAATCTCTTTGTAGTTAATAAACTTGTTTTATTTCATCTATTCCAGTGTATTTAAACTGAAATGTTTGGGGAAACTCCATTTGGGGTATCAAGATGTGTACATATTATTTCTATTGATGAAATGACTGACTTTATATAAACTTGTATGGACCTGGAGAGGGCTGGGTAGGACAGGACATACATTTCTGGGGGGAAATCTAGGACTGGGACTGTGTTGGTGTCACCCTGCAATATAACCAAAGCTGGTAAGAGCCAAGGTGTGGCTGGCTGTCTGCAGTGCACACACTGAGACATAGCTGGGAGTGACTTGGATGCTGGAGGTGGGGCTACAGGCTGGGGCTACAGCAGAAAAGCAGGGTAAAGGGCACCCCAGGTTAGAGGTCAGGGGTGACAGTTACTTATTAGTCTGGATTGCAGCCTGGTATGTTACACTGTGCAAACACACATCTATTATAGCCACTATCACTATGGTCTTTTCATCATTTAGTACATTCTATGTCCATTGGACACCTATTTTTCCCTGGTAATTTTTACCTAGATGAATTAACTTGTATCAGTCTCCACTGAATTTCATTTTGTTATATTCTACCGATGCTTCTAACCTAGCTAAGTGCCTGATTCAAAGTCCATTGAAGTAAATGGAGGTCCTTCCATTCAGTGGGGTTTGGATCAGGACCTAGGTCTTTTTTATGTTATTTTTCTGTCCTCAATGTTGTCTGCAACAGTGGTATCATCTACAAATTGAAGGGAGCAAAGAGAAAGAACAGATGAAAGAGCAATGGGATGGAGTGAAAAGGAAAGAGTGAGACATAGGAAGATGAGACAGTATCATAAAGAGAAAAGATGGTAAAGGGCCACATTTCAGTCATGGCTGTGCTCATATTGAGCACACCAGTAACCGTACATTAATTTATGCACAAATTGGAGTTTGCACACTCCTGATCTCTCTCCAGGATATATTGAAATGCCAAAAGGGGAGCACCCTCTTCTGGAAATCTTGCACTGTTGAGAAGAGGATAAATTAAGAAAGTATAAGAAGGAGAAAATGGGAGACAGAAAAAGTGTAGGAAACAAAGGAATAGGAAAACAGAAAAGCAAGAAAAGACAAATGTTACAGTTAGTATTTTTTATTTACTTGTATTTTCCTTGCACAATGATACAGGCAGAGCCATCACTAGGGTACAGCGAATTGGGGAAACCACTCCGGGCCCTACGCCGGGCCCCACAGACCGGCATGATTGTCCAGCACAGTCAGTCCCAGAAGTGACGGGTTGGTCCCGGAAGTGACGGATTCGTCACTTCCACCCCGGGCACCTCACCCCCCTAGGGATAGCCCTGGGTACAGGTTCCATTGTATTAATCCAAAAGATGGCTAAATTTGTGTGTTTGTTTACAAAAGACCTCAGAGTCAGAACAGACGCTGTATATTTCCATAAGAGGGCATGACTAAGAAAACTGATTACATTAAAAAGTAAGATTTAGCCTGAATATTATGGAAAAAGCTCCTGATGCCTACATAACTTCCATGCCACAACATTCACGAACAAGGCAAGCAGGATTTGGACCAGTGAAATCTATTAGACTGTAGAAAATCTCTGAAGGGAAGTGGGTAGAAGCACCATCACTTGATATAGTAAAACGCAGCTAATATAAATACCAGGAAATATTCTATAGGGAACAATCCTGCACTGGCAGCATGATAGACTAGATGACTCACTAAAACAGGTCTTTTCCATTGCTAATTTGTATGAGTCAAGAACTAATAAAAATGATTGATTTCTAATGACTGTCACCCTGAAGATCTCTGTATAGCTCAAAAGCATGCCTTGTACCAACAGAAGTGGTCCAATAAAAGATATTACCTCACCCACCTTGTCACTCCCATTTCACACAACTTTCATGGAAATATTTCCATTATACTTGTAAAAACAATGTGACAATAAATACACCAATGGCGTTTTGCTAGTTATCTCTTACAAAATGCACATCTTATTATAATGCTGAAATGACAGTGTCTTCTCTAACAAACCCTCAGATTTATATACCACATGCTGTTCTAATTGTAAATATGCTTTTTCTGGTACTTTCATGTTTTTGCTGTAGAAATAAAAAATAAGCTAAGGTAACATACCTTCCCTAGCCTCTGAAACCAGAGACAAATGTTCTCACCCTAATCTAATATCAGAATTTAGATCTGATGTAATAATATTACCTAACTGCATGGTGCAAGTCAAAATGTTTTTCTATTGCATTACTAAAGTAGACCAGGAGTGCTGTTAACTACCAGTGGGTCAATAGGCAGCTCTCCTGGGAATAGGGCTAGTAATTGCACATACCATAATGTAGAGATTGGAAAGCTACCCCTCTCTATTCCAAAGCATGAACATTGTGAATTTATTTTTCCCCTTACACCCTATTTACTCAGGATTAAATTTAGTTTAAGATTTTTTCAGTAATCTCTTGAAGATACTAGATGAAAAACTCATTCTTAAATTGCCAATAAAAGAAAACATAAGAACGATGATATTAACTCTCTGCAAACCTTGAGAAAATAAAAGGATTAACTTTAAAAAGAAATGAAAGCTAAGATAAGATAATGTTTGTTAACTTCTCGTGTGCAGTCTCATAAATGATACAGTGCACAGCTATCTTTCTGCATATTATTTTATAAAGAACACTGATAGCACGGATGATCTAGAACTTTTGCAAGTTAGAAGACGTAAACCTTCAAGGCTTTATGAAAACATTACACGTATGTCTTAGATCTTGTGTAAACAATTTTTTTAAGAGTGAACAGGAACCTCTGTTCTGTTACAGACATAAAATCAGTGTTCATCAACATGGCTTACTCTATGCATAGCAGCAGGTAATGCTTATTTATAATGTGTGTAAACTTAAGAAAATAGTGAGATTGGAGGAAAGAGGCAATATTGTTAGTAATACTAACACTGATTTAAAGGTCAGGATGGACTAAATAATTAGATATCTTACACTCCGAGCAGAACTGATGTACTGGATAAGATCCATTCCTTCGATACAGTAGAATTTGTAAAATGGGCAATACACTAATTGGTTGGGATTTTCTTATTTTTACAGAAGGCGTAAAATATTCATTTTGTTAATCTTCATCATAATTGGCGTAAGCAGGCAAGTTGATTGTGTCTGGGCTGGTATGTTTTCATAATGCATTTGCAAAATTAGGTTAATGTTTAAAAATTCAGTTATTTAAACAATCCAGATTTTGTTCATATAGTTGTAAATGTAATAAAGTTACTTTAAATATTTAAGGCACTCTATAAGCATTTTCATTCTGCATTGTTGGTGCTTCAGTTCCCTAGATTTCATAAGCCTCTTCTCCTTCATCTTTTTCCTGTTGCTTTAAACCTCTTTCCCTTTTCTTATACTTTTTACAGTTTTCCCTCCCCTTCCTCCCTTCTTCCTCCCCTTCCCCCTCTCTCATTTTTGTTGCCTATGGCTCCTGTACTCACTCATTGCTATTCACAGTCAGAAGTTTGCCCCTGCACTTTCCCAAGCCCTGATTTTTCTGCTTGCACTATTGTTTAGCACTTTAAATTGTGACTGATCCTGCTTCCATTGAGATCAATAAGGGTTTGATTTGAATGAGAACAGAATTGAGCTCTTAATCAGATACAAGGTTCACCAGCTTTTTCATTACATTTTAAAAATACAAATGGAAACTAAAAGTTACCAACCAAGTTCCTGGGGGATGGAGGCAGAGTGCTGGGAAGATACACCAGGCCAAAAAATAGACTGAACAATGGGGAAGGGAGGCAGGTCAGCAGCAGAGATGGAGAGCAAAAGCAAGGCCTGGTCTACAGTGCGGGGGGGGGGGAGAGGGGGGCAATCGATCTAAGATACGCAACTTCAGCTACGAGAATAGCGTAGCTGAAGTTGACATATCTTAGATCGACTTAGAATTACTTACTTCACGTCTTCGCAGCACAGGATCGACAGCCGCAGCTCTCCCGTCGACTTTGCTTCTGCCTCTCGCCAATTTGGAGTTCAGCAGTCGACAGAGAGTGATCAGGGATCGATTTATCGCGTCTACACTACACACAATAAATCGATCCCCTATAGCTCGATCGCTACCCGCCGATCCGGCAGGTAGTGTAGACGTACCCCAAGGGACTAAAAAAAAATAAAAATCAAATCACAAAAGAGGATAAGAAATATACAGCTAGGAAGTAAAAGAATAAAGCCTCCAAGAACAGGAAGGGAAGGGGTACAAAAGTATACATCAGCTATATTCCCCTCATTGAATTAGCACTTCAAAATATATAATTATGTTATTCTTAATCAATGCATGTAGAAATTTCTTGATTGGTCTTTCAAACCATTTGATATAGTTAAATGCAGGAGGCAAAATCCTTCAGTCTTCACTCAGTTTTGATGGACTGAGGACCACAGCATTCCACCTGTTTTGTTTTTATCTAGTATTCTGATGTTACCTGTATAAAATATTCTCTTCTTCAACGTTTAGCCAAACAGTCGGCTGTAGCAATCATTTGCCATTTAGTCCGTTCCTGTACGGGCACAAGGGCTTGGCAGCCCGAGAGTCCAACATTGGAACAGACTGATGAATCCATGTAATAGTGGGTCTGCCTCTGGGCCGCCTCCACCCCTTGGTTGGTGGAATTTTATCCCGGATGTTACAAGCCACCCAGAGAGCGGCGTTCACTGGAATGTCTTGTGGCATTCTCGTGACGTGTCCGAAAAGCATAAGGCATCATCTGCAGACAATGGCCCCAGTAGTCTGTAGACAAGAGCAACCACAAACATCTGCATTACAAATGAAGTCATTCCACTTTATGCCCCGTATAGAACATTGGCATTGTGTGGAAAGCCTCCAGCTTTGCCCAGTCTGAGTGGCATAGTGTCCATGTTTCACCGCCATACAACAGTACGGTGAGGATACAGCTCGAATAGATCCTTAACTGGGTTGTTGTGCTGAGATTATATTGATTCCATATTCATTGTAGACAGGGGCGGCCCATCCATATAGGCGAACTAGGCCGTCGCCTAAGGTGCCAAGTTAAATGGGGCACCAAATTCGAGGGGGGGAAATCAAATAAAAAAAATGAAAAAAAAATATGAAAAAGATGAAAAAAATACAAATAAAATAATGAAGATGTCATTATTCCAATTCCTGTGAGCGTACAGAGGGAATATAAATTATAATTCTTTTCTCTACATTTCTGAGAATGTATTAATATCTCAATTCTTTTATTTACTGCAAAAATAAATAATATTTTAGCGGTATTTTTTTTTCAATTTGCAACATAGGGTCAAGATGACCCACTCCGCAATTCTGATAAGCAATAACTCAGCCACAATGAAACACATCTGCCAGCAGCAAGATCTGCAATGCTAGTGACACCTAACTCAAATATTCATCGAGGTCACATAGCCGGAAATTCATGTAGAGCGGAGATATCGCAAGTTGATACATGTCAAACAGTCATTTTAACACGTCGCAGGTAGATGGTTAAGAATTGAGCGAATACTGTGGAAAATTGTGTTTCTTGGCGCCAAAGAATAAAGTCTTTCAGCATTATAAATCCAAAATGTGAGTATCTTTAAGCATTATTAAACCTTAGCGTTATTATAGGGCTGTATAATTATGAACTTTTCTTTGTTATAACTGGTTCACATAATAAATAAGGTTCATAAAAGTAACAGCATTAACGCTTAATAGACTACGAAAGTGATGACGTCACACTCCAAGCGGGTAACCGTGAGGAAGAGGATTACTTTCCAAATAACCAGTGTTGGTTATTTGGAAAGTAATCCTCTTCCTCACGGTTACCCGCTTGGAGGGTGACAGGTTATAACGTCGGAAAAGGTCATTTTGTTTCCGTGTAAATGCAGTAACTGTTTTAATAGGTAAGTGAGTATATGTTACCAATCATTGAACCTTTAAGCAGTGAAAAGACGCATTGGGATGGCTGCAATGTGGTTTAAATCGCCAACCATGTGGTATGTCAGCCATCCTTAACGCTATAATGCTTGCTGTCGGGAGCACAGTACATAACAATATTCAAATGCCCCATGGCAGAAAGAGGAAAAAGAAAAACCTCAGGAGCTGAGTATCGTAAATGAAAGGCTGAGAAGGAAAAGGACCAAGCAAAACAGCAGGGATCCTTCCTGAAATATCTTGTCTTTAATCCAAATAAAGATAGAAGTAGTTCACAGCATCCAGATGAAGGAATTTTACTTGGAGAGGAGGTTAGCTCACATCCGCATGGATGTAGTTTGGAACATCAAGATGAAGAGATTACTTCGAGATTATATTACTTCAAGATGAGGGCATAGGCGCCGACTTCTCCTTTGCCCAGTGGATGCTCGACCCCGCCCCGCCCCTTCCCCGCCTCTTCCCGCCCCTGCACTGCCCTCACCCCGCCCTCATTCCACTCCCTTCCCCCAAGTCCCTGCCCCTTCTCCGCCTCCTCCCCTGAGCGCGCCATGTCCCCGCTCCTCCCCCTCCCTCCCGGAAAGTCCAAAGCGCTGCCAAACAGCCATTAGGCAGCGGGGCGGCAGGAAGCGCTGGGAGGTAGGCAGAGGAGCGGAGAGGCGGCACGCTCGGGGAGAGAGGAGGAGGAAGAGGAGATGGGGTGGGGTGGGGGGAGCTTGGCTGCCGGTGGGTGCAGAGCACCCACTAATTTTTCCCCATGGGTGCTCCAGCCCCGGAGCACCCACGGAGTCAGCACCTATGGATGAGGATAGCTCACATCCACAAAAAAAGCAGTTTGGAAACTCAAGCTGATGGAAACTTACTTCTAGATGAAGGCAGCTCACAGCATCAGACTGATATGGAAGTGGAGAAAATGTATTCACCTTCAGAGACACATGCAGAAAATGAAGTAAATGAAGTAGAAGGAAGACAGGATGAGGATGTTACAAACAAGTTACAGTATGGGCACCCAGCTTCATGGCCCAGATGCGATGACAGTGTGCAGCAAATTCTCGTGGAACATGGACCCAAACAAGTTCATGAATTTCCCTTCCCTAAGGATGGAAATAAAAGGAAATTCTCTGCTCAGCATTACAAGAGGAAACTCATTAATGGGGAAGATATTAATCAAAACTGGTTACAATATTCAATGTTGAAGGACTCTGTGTTTTGCTTTTGCTGCAAGTTGTTTAGAAATCAAGCAATTGGTACATCACTTACTGAAAATGGTTTGAAGGACTGGAAAAACATATCTTCAATTCTTTCTTCACAGGAAAGAAGTACAGAACATTTGGAATGTTTTCAAAATTGGAAAGAACTTGAATTACGATTGAAAAAAGGAAAAACTATTGATTAAGAAAATTTACGTGTGATCAAGGAAAAAGAAGAATATTGGCATCAAATATTAGAGCGTCTGATTGCTTTAGTGAGAGTTCTCGGTGGGCAAAATTTAGCATTCCGCGGCCACAGTAGAAATGAAAAATTATACACTCCAGGTAATGGAAACTTTTTAAAATTTGTTGAATACCTAGCTTTGTTTGATCCAGTCATGAAGGAACATCTACGTAAAATAACTGATCATGAAACGCAAGTTCATTACTTAGGAAAAAATACGCAGAATGAACTGATTCAAATCCTAGCAAATGTCATTAAAAAAGAAAATTGTAGAAGCTGCCCATTCTCAAAAATACTTTTCTATAATACTGGACTGTACACCACATGTGAGTCATGTTGAACAAATGACAATGATCATTGGTTTTGTGTATATGGAAAAGTCTGCAGATGAAGATAATGTTGAAGTGCTCATAAAGGAACATTTTTTGGGTTTCATACCGCTGAAGGAGACGACTGGAGCATTTATGACTGAAACTATTCTACAAGAGCTTGAAACAATGTCTGTTGAAAACTTACGTGGCCAAGGCTATGATAATGGGAGTAATATGAAGGGTAAAGACAATGGTGTGCAAAGGAGAATGATGGAAATCTATCCTAGGGCCTTTTTCGTTCCTTGCAGTGCGCATTCTCTGAATTTGGTTGCTAATGATGCTGCTAGATGCTGTTTGGAGGCAAGCAGTTTCTTTGACCTGGTGCAACGTGTTTATGTATTTTTCTCAGGCTCAACACACCATGTGAATTCTCTAACTGTGAAACCACTTAGTCAGACAAGATGGGAGAGTCGCATTAATGCTTTGAAGCCTCTTCGCAATGAACTTGGAAACATTTAAGATTCCCTAATTGAAATTTTTGATGATATTACCTTTACTAGATCATTTGGCAATATGGCACATTCAGATGCAGAAGCTCTTGCAAATGGCCTTTCCAAGTTCAAATCTGTGACTTCACTCATTTTGTGGTATAATATCCTTTTTGAGATTAACCTCACTAGTAAGCAGCTTCAGGAAAAGAACTTGAACATACATTCTGCTATTCAAAAACTGCAGCAAACTAAAAATATTCTGAAGGAATTCAGAAGTGATGAAGGATTCGAAAGAACACTGGTAGATTCTCTCGAGCTTGCTGAAGAAACAGACTTTCCAACAGAATTTGAACCAGAGCCAGTTCGCATTTGGCAAAAGAAACAGCAGTTTTCGTACGAAGGATGAGACACACTCACTCATAACCCAAAACAAAGGTTCAAAGTCAATTTCTACTTCGCAGTCCGTGATACTGCTATTTCAACAGATGCAGCAGCTGGAGTCAGTATTTGGCTTTCTATATGATATCTAAAGCTTGCAAAAGAAAACAGCAAAACAGATAAGAGAATTTTGTATAAAACTGGATTCGGCATTGACTCATGAAAATTCAAAAGACATTGATGCTACAGATTTGTGTAGTGAGCTTCAGGCTTTTTCAAGACAACTTAAGAAACATTCCACTCCTGAAGAAGTACTGAAGTTTGTTTGTGAAAATAAACTCACAGACAGTTTTCCAAACATTTTTAGAGCTCTACACATTCTTTTTACTTTGCCAGTTTCCGTAGCTAGTGGGAAACGTAGCTTCTCAAAGTTAAAATTGATAAAAACGTATCTGTGTTCAACAATGGTGCAAGAGAAACTTGTTGGACTTGCCACAATGTCAATAGAGCACGAAATAGCTGGAAAACTGGATCTAAAAGAACTAGTGACTGAATTTTCAAAACTTAAAGCAAGAAAAGTCATGTTTTAAGACCACAGAATGTTTTTTATTCGGAATGTTTTGTAAATACAGGTTAAAGTTCATTGAAGAGTTTTCTTATTTCTTTCTATATTGGATGTGGTGGTAATGGCAGTTAAAGCAGGATAGTGTAATGCAGGGGTCCCCAACGCGGTGCCCGTGGGTGCCATGGCGCCCGCTGGGGCGTCTAAGTGCGCCCGCGTACTGGTTGGCGGAAGAGCATCCGCTGAAATGCCGCTGACAAGCAACGTCATCCAGAGGCGTCGCCGCCAAAATGTCGCCGAATTTCAGCGGCATTTCAGCAGCGACGCCTCTGGATGACGCTGCTTGTCAGCGGCATTTCAGTGGCGATGCCTATTGACATTGCTGCTTGTCGGTGGCATTTTGGCGGATGCTCGTCCGCCACCACGGTCCTCCGTGGCTCATCATCTGGTGCCCACCAGACGAAAAAGGTCGGGGACCACTGATGTAATGGATGATTTTGGATTTGTAATAATAAAAATTATAATTAACATTTTTAATGCATTTTTATTTGAAATCAGATTGAAATATCATCTAGTTCTCGTATACAAATCTATTCTGAAAATTTCGTGTCTCTATTTTATCTGATCTCAGAAACAATGATTGGACAGATGGACGGATGGACAAACCGAATAATTAAGTCTCTGTTTAAAAAAAAACCAACGCTTAAAAATATTAAAAGGAAAAAAGGGACAAAATGTTTACCAGTTTACCAAAAACCTCAGCCTAGATCTGCTCTTGGGGTTTGGGAGTGGGGGGGCGCCGATTGCATGGCAGCTAGTCTAGGGCCACCCCTGATTGTAGATAACCTTTGGCAGATACTGCGGTGCCAATCCAATGGAGAACCTCCATGTGAGAGTTGGAGGATCTGGTGAGTATAGAGCCCAGATAGCAAAAGCTGGAAACTGCTTCAACAGTTTCATTATTCAAAGAGATAGGAGTCGCAGGTGGACCTCCTGGTCCTAGATTTTGCAGCTTTGTCTTTGACCACAAAACATGGAGGCCAATCTTAGCTGATTCCTCCTCCATTTGTGGAGTTTCTCATGAAACCTGTCGGGCTCTGTACTAGAAGAACAACGTCATCAGCATAGTCAAGGTCTCAGAGCAAGAGATCACCAATCTTAATGCCTATGGACCTGACGGAATGCTGCATTATGAAATCCATTGCCCGGCAAAAAGTGCAGAGGCCAAGACACAGCCCAGCCTGACATCAGATACTGAATTAAACAGTGCCGCCATTCCATTCCCCAGATATACACGGACATTATGCAGTACTCTAATCAAGTCCAGCAGAGAGCTAGGGACACCTATGTCCATTAAGGCCTTCTATAGCGTGACACAGTCAGCTGAATCAAATGCAGCCTTAAGATCGACATACGCTACATGCAGAGGCCATTCACAGTCTTTGTTTAATCTTGATCTGTGATCCACACAATAGCAGATGTAAAGGTAGCCATCTTACAGCAAAAAAACTTCAGGACCAGACTCCAAAGAGAAACTGCTGAGCTCCAGTTCATTTGCAAATTTGACACCATCAGATCAGGATTAAACAAAGACTGTGAATGGCTATCCAACTACAGAAGCAGTTTCTCCTCCCTTGGTGTTCACACCTCAACTGCTAGCAGAGCACCTCACCCTCCCTGATTGAACTAACCTCGTTATCTCCATACTGATTTATACCTGCCTCTGGAGATTTCCATTACTTGCATCTGAAGAAGTGAGGTTCTTACCCACGAAAGCTTATGCTCCCAATACTTCTGTTAGTCTCAAAGGTGCCACAGGACCCTCTGTTGCTTTTTACAGATTCAGACTAACACGGCTACCCCTCTGATACTGCTCTATAACCGTGTCTTGTTTTGGTAGGACTTTTCTTCAGCAAGTTCAACTGATCTCTGAAACACCAATTCCATCCCTTTAGCTCTACAGTACATATGGTTTACCTCCTCTTAGTGTATGAAGATGCAGTTTGTGCTCTCTACACTCTTGTCCAACAGACTACGAAGCAATTAGCTTCCAAATCAGCAGCACAGACAATATCAAGTGAATCAGAATAAGTGAAATATGAAGAGGCAGTTCTGCTTGACACCATTCAGTTAATTTGGCCACTACTAATTAAGGTGTATTACCAAAAAGAGGGCTAATTGCTATCACCAGGTAGGACAGAAGTACTGTATAACCAGAACTCACTGGTAGTAATGATCCAGTGCCTTGGGACCAGTGTTGAACATGGATAAAAGTTACTTGGCCTATTTTCAGTCTGAAAAAGAATGAAGCAATGCATTTTAGCCAAGGAACAGCACCATCTGCCAGCTCACTAAGTTTTACTAGGCAGCCATAAGCACCAAGATGTTATACATCACTAGAAATAACTTTGACCACAGACGGTGATCGCATAGTTTACATGAAATTTCCATCCCACTTGGCTATTAGAGGCTTGCACTGGTGCCCTAGGGACAAATATATCTGTCACATTTGTGTTGATTTGGGGTTGAACAGGTCAGACAGTTACAGAAGCCAGATCTGCCAGCTTCTGCAAGCTCCAAGATTTACTATAGTTTATACTGTGTACAAGAGAATGAAAGGTTCAGTTTTATCCTATTAATTACCAGTGCCAAGGATTGCACCCAGACCTAAGAGGAACATAAGGCTTAAATCAAAATCTAGCATTTCCTTGCGTAAAGTGGGCAAACTTTGGCACCACTCTACAATTATTATATTATATATGGCTTGCAAGAGAATTCAGTTTTAAGTCTCAACAGGCTTCAGAAAGAAATATCATTAAAGACTGATGTATGCAAGGTTTTAGAGAATGCCAAATTTATTTCAGCAAACCACTATCAGATAGTTTACAAATAGTGTAGTATGTCCAATATCGCCAGCCCAAGGTGTTCAAAAATCATGTCAGGCCTCCCAAAGTAATAAAAAAAAATAGGGTTCAGCTTGTCTTTTGGTTTCTGTGCCATTGGGTGCACCCACTTCACATTTTCAAGCTTTTCTCCACAATCATGAGGGCTAGAGTCTTGCATACATAATTCTCCAAACACTGACTTCAATGATGCAGTACCAATTTATACCAGCTGAGGATCTGGTCCTATGTTTACTGTTCATCTTTGTTAATCTTTGTTTTCAGGGTAGGAGCTGCAGGTCTGATTCTCCACAGCCTTGTGTCTACTATAGTCATTTATACTGGGCCAAACTAGGTATGAAACTCTAGCTGATCAAAATTCTCCACTCTGTTGGCCCAAATTCATATCCTTAATATAGATGTGCTGCACCAGTACAATGTGGGTTTTACATCAGTCCAGTCTACTTCGGTAAATTATCAGATTAAGCTGCTCTGTAAATCCCACTTTGTGCCAGTGCAGCATGCCTGCATTATGGGTTTGAACAAATGTGACTACACTGATGTCATTAAACTGGTATGAAATTCCTTAATATAGAGAGGGCCTTATGGCAGTAGCATTTGACATAATGTCATACAGCATAAATGACCAATAACATGCAAGGCAGCAGAGAATCAGGCGAATGTGTATAAAGTTCGAGTAATTGGGTCTCTGGATGAAGAGTACTACTTGCTGCTCATAAGTATCAGTTAGTATTTGATAATTAGACATGCCCTCAAAAAGACTCAAATTCTACCTGATCAGTAATTGATTTAATAGCCATGCACAATTTATTTAGGAATCTACAGAAAAACAAGAAAACTCTCTGATCTCCAATAGTAATTATGGCCTAGTGAAAACAAAAAATCATGGGCATGAAGAACAAAATAGAAATATGTGGGAGAAAAGCCCACATTATGGGCCTCACTTACTGACAGATGTCAAATTAGCTATCTGGATAAACAGCATCTGTTTAAGTAACTCCACACTAATCAGGCAAAAAGAGAGAGGGTGCCCAGACAGGGCAGATGCCTACAAAGTAGAACTGGTTGAACTATTTTTTTTAAAAAAACAATTTGCAATGTTTGGCCTTGTTTTCTGTTTGCAAATTGTTTGTGAATAAGTTTGATTTTTATTAATTTGTTCACCATTCCTAATTATTTGAGGACTGTTTCATGCAAACAAATTTCAGCACAGGGATGGTACATGAACCCGGCTCTGGCATTTTTGAGGAAATACAAACCCTTTTAAAATGACAAGTGCTAAATTTTATAGGAATATTAATATTTACTGGTTACCAAGAGGTATGTATCTTACAACCTGATGAGCCATATCTTCAGATGGTATATATTGGCGTAGCTGCAGTGAAGTCAATGGATTTATGCTGCTTTACAACAGCTGAGGATCTGGACTGCATGGTTAAACAATAATCCCATGTATCTAAAGTGTGCATGCCCAGAGGCTTTTATAGCAAAAGTGTAGTCACTAAATAAGTTTAGGTGTCTACAGGTTTAAACAACAGTTGATCGGGGAGTCTGTGGATCCCTGTGGTTCTTAAAACTGGGACTCAGATCCACAAAAGTATGTAGATGCCTATCTCCTAGTATATAAGGGAATACATGTATCGTGTTGTTCATAAATACTAAAAGGAGACGAAAGTATTAAATGTGTAACACGTTTGTTAATTCAGATTGTTACTAATATTTTACATTGCATATCATCTGGAAACACATAGAAAAAAATTGCTAAAACAGTAGTCTGTCAGTGTCTCCTGCTGAAGCTGTTCCATTTTGTATAAATAAATATTCACTGGGCCAGAAAGAGACTGACTCTATAGCCCAGTGGTTAGGGCACTTATGTGGGAGACCCAAGTGAAAGTCTCTGGTCTGACAGGTATCAGAGTAGCAGCCGTGTTAGTCTGTATTCGCAAAAAGAACAGGAGTACTTGTGGCACCTTAGAGACTAACAAATTTATTAGAGCATAAGCTTTCGTGGACTACAGCCCACTTCTTCGGATGCATATAGAATGGTCTGAGTCAGCCAGAAGAGGAGTGAACCTGTATCTCCTACATGCCACACGAATGCCCTAATCAACAGACTATTTGTGATCACGGGGGAAAGGCTCTCTTTTCTTTTTTTAAAAAAAAAAACAACACCACACACGCACTCCAAAAGGTCTCAAGTTTGTCCCAAAGTGGAATGGAGAATTTTTTAATTCTCAAAAATTTTCACAGGAAAACATCTCTCCCCACCCCAGCTCTACAGAAAAGATTCTATTGCAAACCACAGTACTACAATACCACCATAGAAATGAATGGAAGGTTTGCCACTGAGTTTAAAGGAAGCAGGATCAATCACTTATTGAATAAATCTCTCTTCTTGTAGATATGATCTGTACTGATGGATTTAGAGGCATAGGAGCAAAAGAATCAGAAATAAATATTAGTATTTAGATTCATCCTTGGTATAAATCCTGGAATGGAGAATTTTGATTTGATAGGGTTAAACAGCTATGAATCTGGCCCTAGCTTTTAAAAAATGTTTTAGCACTCAGATTTAGAGCAACCTCCCACATTCTGAGCCAGAGACTGATTTTTCTTAGAGTAGACTAAAACCGCAGCAACTCCACCAAAGACAATAGTTATTCAGGCTTTATACTGGCATAACTGAGAACAGAATTTTGTCCAGGGTCTTTAAATTTGCACTTTCCCTGCTCCTGTTTATCTTCTGTGAAAGAATTTATACATGCTTCTCAGAAGAATGCCGAAGTCAAAAGCTGACAAGTGACTCTTTCAAAACCTGAAAAACCAGTCCGTGTGTTGAGTTTGGTGTGATGCTAATTATTTAGTACTTATATATTGCCTTTAATTTTTAAACACTCACGAAATGCTAATTTGGTTAATCCTCACAACACTCCTCCAAAGTATTTCTAAATATTTTTATCCTCATTTTAGTGATGCAACAGAGACAAAAGTCATGATTCTCCATTGCTTTGAACTTTGTATAGTTCTTTCCATTATGCAAAGTGAAATATTATCACCTATGTAAGTGAATAGAAAATTTTGATTTGGTAGCATTCTACATTCACTTTGCACAAGTATGGATGGCTTACAAAAGGTGCAAGGCAGTGCATAATCAGTCCTAGAAGAATGAAGCGATTTGACAAAAGTCAAAAAAGAGATAGTATCAAAGACAGCTAGGACAGAACCAAGGTGTTCCTATCTGTCTCATGCTGTGACTCTATCATGCCATGACTTTTCTTTGGAGGTTCAAGCTTGTAAAATGCTGGCTTCAATGAAAGTTGAGAATTTTCAGCAACCATGTTCTTCAAGTATCATTGGGGTAGCCGTGTTAGTCTGAATCTGTAAAAAGCAACAGAGGGTCCTGTGGCACCTTTAAGACTAACAGAAGTATTGGGAGCATAAGCTTTCGTGGCTTGCATCTGAAGAAGTGAGGTTCTTACCCACGAAAGCTTATGCTCCCAATACTTCTGTTAGTCTTAAAGGTGCCACAGGACCCTCTGTTGCTTTTTACATGTTCTTCAGTAGCTTCAATTTCTAAACTGTGTCATTGGATAACTAATATGCTGTTCATGAAGCGAGACAATCTCATGCTGATAAATCCCAGGATAATGGTAGGAAGGTCCAGATCAGAAAGAAGTGGTAGTGCTTTCCTCACCAGATGCAGATGGAAAAACATGCTCTTGGCCAGAACTGCTACCTGAACATCCAGGAGCAGCCCTGCACCTAAAAGAAATCGCAAGACTGCAAACCTATGTCACAGATATCTGACATCTTCCATCTCCTGGAAAGGAATGCTTCAATTTTCCTTTTCTTTGTATTGCCACCAAAAAAAAAGCCTTAAGTAGGTAATCTGTGAAACTAGAAAAAAATTCAGTCAGAAAACTCTGATAAAAATGTGATGTGATAAGAAGTTGTATTTTAAACAGAAAGAAGGTGCTCTACCTTATGTACTTCCCACTGAGAAGTCTTTCTGGAGCACAAATGGAAGAAAAGCAACCTTACGTCGCTATCTGTGGTTTGGGAGGTGATAGCTATGGTAAGAAAAAGTTATTAAACTCAAAATAATCTATAATTTCTGGGCTATGAAGACATTACATTTGGAATGGGAAAAAACTTGAATCCAATGCTTAACTTAATTCTGGATCTCTACAAAAAATAAAGGCAGAGCAAATGGAGAAAGATTGAATAGAAGTTTGGACATGTAAAATTCACAAGCCAACGCCTTCACAATCAAACAGCCACAAAGAGAAAAATCAGCCAGAGTCTGTGATTCATAGGGCGTAAGATATAAGGAGTAATCCTGAATTTCAACCACTGCTTTCGCATGCCAGCCAAACAGGCATTATCTTTTACATCATTCAACATTTAAGAATCATGTAAAACAACTTTCCAGGGTTTCATATATTACAGTCTATGAAATATTGAAATAACTCATTCCATTAAAAATATGGAAATTTTAATACAAAATTTTGTATATACTTTTGTAAATTCACTAGCAGATTGCCAGCCTGCATAGTAATCCGAACTTTGATAACTTTGCCATTCCAAAAAACATACAGCCCAAACTGTAACCTGTTCAGAAGCTGATTATCATTTTACCCCAAGCTTAATACATCTCCACTGGGTTTTTTTTTCAGTAAATGTATGCTTGCACTGAATTCAGACAAATTAAGTGCTATTTCCTAATATATTTTCATCTTTCTTGGTTATGCCTACTCATTAATAGCCAGCTTTTCTTATAAAATTATCCTCTCATTTTAGTGTTAGATCATGACTGTTTACTTTTTAGTGAGACATTTTTGAGGGGGGGACAGTTACAGAGATTTAAGGACTATTTGTTAAGATATTACAATGCAGTTTAAGTGTCATTTATGATATGTTAATGCTTGTATGTATTTTTTTCTAAAATGTAATACCAATTCCATATGAACATTTTATGGAGAAATAATACTAATTATGCAATCAGATTTTCATATCAATTAAATTAGTGCTTCAGAAAATCCCTTTCCTTAAGATATAGAAGCAAATTCTGCACTGACTTATTCCTCAGCCAGACCCATTTTCAAAAGGTTGCCCAGGGAGTAATTTACTGTACCACAATACTTTGCATAATACTGTTGGGAAAGTCTGATATGAGTTAACCATCTTTAAATCCTCCTCACTATTTGCAGTTGAGTTAAATATTATAAAGAATTGCAGAGGCTGTTTGATTGGATACTGAAAATCTCCTTGATCATTACTATATAACCTCTAATATGACACTATGACTAAGATTCTCTAAATTGGCCAATGGATTTTGATGCTGAGGAATCCAAATTCCTTAGGCAGCTTTGAAAATGTCAGCCTAGAATTCTAAACAAAAACCATATAGTTATTATTTAAGCCTATGTTTGCTATCATTGAAGAGAACTCGGTAGAAGAATATTATCAATCTCTAGTGGTATGGCAAGTGCCCAACACAGAAAGAAATTAAATTAATGAAAGTCCATTGGTGCAAGGCGAGGTAGGAGGGAAATTAAGTAAAAACAGTAGTAAATCTTATCAAGTAAATCTCCATAGCATAATCTTTTCACTTCTGGAACCACAGTTAGATCAGCATATAGGGAGGCAACCTACATTATATCAATGAAAGGTAGCCTCAAGATGAACTTCAAAATACAACATATATGGTTATTTTGATAACTGTAGTCCTACTATCCCACTAACATTTGAAATCATACTGTATTATTTTCCAAAATGCACTTTGCTCTGTGCACTAAACAAACTATACTATCTCCATCTTTCTATCTTTTCTTAATATACAAAACCTATTTTTTGTTTAGCGTGGAGAGAATAAGACTTATTTCATACTAGTGTGAGTGTAAAAATAAATCTCCCCCACATGGTGTGAAGAATCATTGGAATTTTTCTTTGCTTATGTAAACATATTACTGTATATACTCAATCACAAGCCGGTTTGTTTATAAGTCGACCCCCCCAAGATGGATAAGTAAAAATGGAAAATTTTTATAACCCGTTCATAAACTGACCCTATAATTCAGGGGTCAGCAAACTTTGGCTCCTGGGCCATCAGGATAAGCCACTGGCGGGCCGAGATGGTTTGTTTACCTCGAGCGTCTGCAGGCACGGAGGTAAACCTAAGTAAACAAAGTGTCCCGGCGCGCCAGCTGCTTACCCTGATGGGCCGGGACAGCAACTGGTGGGGAAATTTTTTTGGGGGGAGAATCTGGGAGTCAGGGGAGTAATCCCTGTGACCACCCCCCACATGACCCCACCCTTAGCCCGGGACCCCCACACTCTCCCTATCCCATCCCTTCCCACCTTATCTGGGGAGGGCCGGGGATGATGTCTCTGCCTGGCTGGAGCTGCTCCGGCAGGCTGGGCAGCGTGGCTGCAGCCTGCTCCGGCGGGCCAGACCAGGCGGCGCGGCCGCAGCATGTTCCAGTGGGCCCAGGTGGCACGGTCGCAGTGTGCTCTGGTGGCGTGGCAACAGCCTGCTCTGGGGGGCAGGGCCGAGCGGCACAGCTGCAGCCTGCCAGCCCCGGAGCTGCAGCTGCTTCGGAGGCTTGGGGGAGAACCGTGTGGCCAGAAACGGAGTGACTCTGGCCCCGCCTCTTCCCTTCTGGCTGTGCTGCCTCTCCTTGCTCCCTCTGTTGGGGGAAGGGGCTGTGTCCCACCTCTCCCTCTCTATATCTGTTCATAAGCTGACCCCCTTCTCTGGTGCTTCCCTTTTTTACTATGGGTACATCTACACTACAGCGGGGAGTCGATTTAAGATACGCAAATTCAGCTACGTGAATAGCGTAGCTGAATTCGACGTATTGCAGCCGACTTACCCCGTTGTGAGGACGGCGGCAAAATCGACTTCTGCGGCTTTTTGTCGGCGGCGCTTACTACCACCTCCGCTGGTGGAGTTAGAGCGCCGATTCGGGGATCGATTGTCGCGTCCCAACGGGACGCGATAAATCGATCCCCGAGAGGTCGATTTCTACCCGCCGATTCAGGCGGGTAGTATAGACCAGACCTAAAAAAATTCGGCTTATGAACCAGTATATACGGTAATTTGGAATAAATACACCATTATTCTCAGAAACCTTTTCTGGCGATGATTATCATTTTACCCCAAGCTTAATGTTTTTCCACTGGTTTTCAGTAAATGTACAACAAAAGTCCTATTTATCTCAATTTCTAATATATTTTTATCTTTCTCGATTAAAGGAAGATCATGGAGGCACCTATCATAGCTCAGTAAAGATTGAGTTGAGTTTTTACACTTAAATCAAGGATTCAATTTCTTTGATATGTATGAAAAATAGTGTCTCCTCCCTAGCATTACAGCACTTACTGACTATAGATGGAATTTTCTGAGGATTTACCAGTGAGTTTGCCAATTAATTTGAATTTAAATTTATTTTTAAATGGGCTTCATAAGAAATTTAGCACCCTGAGTTAGAACCTTTTTTTTGTCCCTAGTGATTTTTGAATTATAATTAAAATTCACTGAAATCTTGTGCATAGGCTATATTTGAAGGGTTTTTTAAACTGATTAATGGTCATTTTTTGCAGTCATTCTTGATAGTTTTTCCTTCAGCAGAGGCTGGTGAATAATCTTCAGAGAATTCCATGAAGAATTGCCCTCTTCCAGAATGTCTGTCATCTTACTTCGTTCAGAATGGGACTGAGATCAAAGGCTTTCTGTCAAAAAGATGGCCACTGACTCCTTTCAGCCAGTCTTTACAGTGCTCTTCTTCACCTACTGGGAATATAGGGAACCGCCATCTTCCTTGAAGGTAATTTTGCTTCCCATTGTTCCCAGTGGCAGTGAAGCCACAGCTCTTTTCAAAGAGGACAATTCCTCATGGAATTCTCTGAAGACGAAGAAGATTACTCTGTCAATTTCCAGCTTTCTGTCTAGTTAAGACTCATTGAATTTTTGTGGATAATCTACGATTGCAACCTAATATTTTCAATGGGGCCACTGTGACAAAGTTAACTCCACCACTCATCATCCTTCCCCTACAATAATTTGCATGCTACAATTCAGTTGGTTGTAATGAGTCAATAGTATTAGATAGACTGGACACCAGTTAAAAAGTTCTCGTTGGTAGAGTCAAGTTTAAGATTTTGGTCCTTATCTTCAAGGTTCTCAGTAGCCTTGGCCCAAAATATTTAAAAGACGGCCTAAAGTTCCAGGATGAAGACTGGAGCCAACAACTGTTTAGGCATTTAACTCATAGGACAAAAAGTTCGATTGATTTAGAGCTGTGACAGATCTCAGCTTGGCTGTGGTTATAAAAGCACTCTATCAGGAGTTAAATAGTTTGTTTCCAGAAACTGCACTAAAAAGTAAATACTTTCTCAAGCTTTATAAACTGTTCTATAAACTTCTACTTTAGTTAAACACCACTGAATGCAAGCTGATTGGATAATCTGCTGAAGAAGCCATGATACAAGAGTGTGCTATACATGGGCTGGTAGTGTGTTAAAGAGCCTTTCAATAAAGGTGCACTTTTCTGAGGAGTTTAAGTAGCTGCTCCATCTTTATCTTTTTTGTAATGCAAATTTTCAAAATCCCATGTAAGTCTTCACAAAGCTTACTTATGTAGAGGTAAGGTTACAAAAAAAATAATCTAAATCTGTGATTTAACAGTTCTGCGTCTGTTCCCTGCCAGTTTGACAGACCGGCAGACAGATTATGATCCCATTTACACTGGTGTAAATCCCAACCGTCTTCATTGTCTTAGAGTTATTTCAGATTTACACCAAGGTAACTAAAATCACACCCTAACCCTCTGTTCAGAAAACTGGTACAGCATGGATAGCGTTAGTTAAGTTTCCCCACAATGTCCTGCTAATGTGCTAGAACGGGGACCTCTAAGCCTGATCCTGCACTTCCTATTCATGCAAAACTCCTCCTAATTTTCGTTTTTCACTTAAATGGGACTTCTGCCTGGTAGGGCTAATGGCCCCAGTTCAGCAGCTGAATTGGGGTCTACAGCAGGAAAAACAACTAAAGACAGGTGTAAGGTAAAGCAGCACTCCACCACAAACACATTAACTTACACCTACACCACCCCCAATATTCCAGGGCCAAATTCATCCCTTTTATAAATACGTTCAACTTCCATTGATTTCAGTGAGAGATTCATTCATTTATCCCACACCTGAATTTCATCCCAAAAGAATATCACATTGCTGTGAATTTCAATTGTTTTGCACAGCAAATGCATGATAAATTGATGCAAGTTATACTACTTACATTCCTTATTAAAACTTACCCTACCAGTTATATTACTGCTGAAACAACCTTAGTCTTCCACCTGCCTATCACCCTACCTCATCGCACCCTTAATATCCTTTCATGAGCAGGGTTTGAGATTTTCCCTGGCTCATAGATGTCAGTCTGCCAGAAAAAAAAAATAAAAAGTGAAAGGTCAGGACGAAATCCCTTTGACAAATAGTTGCTTTATGGAGCAAAGCAGGGAGCAAATGAAAAGCTGTGACAGGCTGTATCATTCTGTCGCATTGTTGGCAAAAATAGGGTTAACTCTCTCTCCATGAGCAGAGAAATTATTACAGCTACTTCCTTGCCTTCAGTGCAGGTATTGCCAGGGAGCACAGCCAGGAGGGAGAAACATGTGTGGTCAACACAAGTGAGTTAATGTACTCCAAAGGGAAATACAAGAAAAGAGTGCACTAAAGAGCCTAGCAGCATGACATAACTTGTCCTAGGGGAAAAGCCCTGACTGAAGAAAGGTTATCTCGGGAGTTTCTGGAAGAAGTGAGGAATTTGTGCTTGCACATGGTTTTTCCTTTCAGGTTTATTTAGAAATCAGGGCTGGAAGAAGACCATTCAGAGTTATTTGACTTTTGGATTTTGGATTTCATTTAGAACTGGACTGCGAGAAGCCCTGCCCAGTTAAATTAGTAATTATGCACTCCAGAATAGCTCTCTATTTGATTATGATCCGTTGGATTTGTGAAATGGACCAATCAAAGGGAAGATTTCCCTCCTCAACTCAAATATCGATTGGGAGAGAAAGGAAGAAGCTACATGCAGCTGGAAAGCTCTCTCACAGGAGGAGGGTTTTGAGTTGGAGACTCTCCCCATTAAGTGATGCTGATTGAAAGGCTCATGTCACTGAACTACAGTTTTGCCTCTTGCTAGCACTAGCAAGGGGATATTACACTGCTTTTAGAAGCTCCTGTGAGCTGAATGGCCTTGGCGAGAGATGGGGAGGCAGAAGACAGAGCATTCTCTACTATCTGAGCATCTTCACAACTCTCGGCCGTTGAACAGCAGGAATTACTTTAGGTCTGTTCAGCTGAGCATACAAGGGCCATAAAACATCTTTTGTGACTTGCACACTTCAAAAGGCTATGTATTGATTGGAAAGGGCCTTATAAAGCTGTCATGGCATTATATTCTGGTAATAGAGTTTTCTCTCCCACAATAGCTTATTCAAACTGACAACCTCAAATTTCTAGTTTAATAAAATTAAGTCTTCCAACTCAGCAATCCCTCCACACACCCTGTTTTCAGATTTCTTTAAGAAAATGTCAAATACAATAACTATAACCTTTTCTTGACTTTTATTTTCTTATTGCTACCTTCTACCAACTGTACCAGGCAAGGTTCATCACTAAGAGCCTGTCTTCACTGCAAAGTTAAATCAAGTTTTAACTCAACTGTCGCCCCTAATTTGAGTTCCATCCATGCACAAAATCCCTTAACAAGTGCAGTGGTGTTTTTGACTCAAGTTGGCACAACTCATCAGCCGCTAACATGACTGCAAGCTAGCTCAACTCAAGTGCTTCTAGTCCGCCCACGCCTTCCATCAATTCCACGTGTGCCCAGAAAGGACAGATAAGTTTTACTACAATTCACTAGGAAAGAATTCATAGAGCAACTTATTTCATTGCAAAGAACCAGGGACTATGCCCCCAAAGCCTTAGTGCACACACAAGTGAGTGCAGTGCCAAAGTGTTCTATTGCAGAGTGGCTGCTTTCACTCCTCTCAAGTTAACTTGAGTTACTCAAGCTAGGCTAACTGTGCAGTGAAAATATACCCTTAATAACTCAAAGTGCTGTTTGATTCCATGGAAGATTCAGTCTTGAATTTTCAGCTAAACTCAATTCTATATAGCAGAAAGCAGAGCTGAAGGAAGCAAACAATATAGTTAATTTATATTTTTCCTGTAAAGTTAATTTAAAAAGCTAGATGAGACACTAGTTCAAGTATAATATGCATAAAAGGAGGATCTCCCATTTTCCTCATCACTAATTCAGTTCATTAATTTGTATTCTCTTAGGGTCTGTACTGGTCTTGTAAAATTTAAGGATCCCTTAAATTACAAAAGTGCCTTACGTTAAATTTGCACTGAAACATAGGAGTTAATCTAGTCTGCAACAGCAGTTCTCTGATTATTAATTTTAAATCACATTTGCTGATCTCTTCTATTACATAGTTTCTTAGTATTTTACATACCCATTCCATAGTCTCTTTTCTCTTCCACTTAAACTCATTTTACCTTTGAGGGGTGTGGGGGGGGGAGGAGGGGTGTTTCTACTTAACTTCTGATGCATTTTCTTGCAAGGCATGTTTTCAAAGTTTCTAATATAAGCAACATTCTCACACATTAAAATGTATTAGCACTGACAGTGTGCTCCGTGCTATTCACACATATAAAACACATTCCTTTCCCTAACATTTTCACAAGCTAGTACAGAAACAAAAAAAAAAATCATCTCTCACATCAGGTGCCATTATGAGTTTGAGATGAAGTAATCTTACAGATGCCATTTTTGATAAACTTTATGGAAGCTGTGTAGTTTGAGAAGAGGTGTTTTGGCACAAAAGAGGAAGCCTGTTTCGAGCACGCAGGCTGTGTGGAAGAAGCCATATAGAAGAGAACTGAAAAAGAACAGAGGGGCAGATGGGAAGGAAACTTGGAAGGAGCAAAAGGAGAAGGAAGAAATGAGGGCAAAGATAATAAGCAGGATGGGAGCTGTGCAAGATCTTGCAAGAGAAGATGAGAAGTTTAAATTTAATGTTAAAGGGGAGAAGGAGCCAGTGAAAGAATTTTAAGAAGGGAGTAATTTTAAGTGGTAAAACGGGAGGATGGTTTTATAGCACCAGCATTTTAGGTGGAGTGAAATTTAATGGAGTGAGGTCAGATGCAGGCAGAAAGTCCATTGAGTTAGAGAACAGTCTTAAGTCATTCTCACCTCAAAATCCTCAAAATTTCAGGATCAAAGGTTTATGAGTGAAATCCTTGCTCTACTGAAGCCAATGGCAAAACTCCCATTTACTTTAATGAGGCCAGGATTTCACCTTATAGATTTAGGCCCTTATTCAACAAAACAGTTAAGCACATGCTTAAGTGCTCTGCTGAACTGGGGCCTTATATAAATGTAGTTTGTAAATCAGTAAGTTCATATTTATTTATTTATTTATTTATGGAATCTGTAAACAGTGTCTGCAAAATGATATCCCCAAGCCTGCAAGGTTAAATTGGACAATAGGCGGTAAGAGCCCTAACTGCAGCTCATTATTAAAAAAAAAAAATCTGTATCAGATCTATACAAGTTATAGGGCGGAATAAAGCCCTCATGTTCTGGTGATTGTCTGGAAACTTTTCAGAAGTTCCCTTGGTTAGTAACAAAATCTTACTGGTTCCTGAAGGGAAAACTAAACCAAATTCTTGTGAAATCAGTAGGTCTGTTACAGTAGAGAATTAGGTATTTTCAATTCTGCTGCTGACCCATTTGCCTTTTATTCTCCTGTGACCTAGAGCTGGATCTTGTACCTACAGAAGTAGTGCTATCTTTTTATATTTGAAAGGAAAACTTTCATATGGAAGTAGAAGTTCAATACACTGAAAGAGACAGCTCATGTGCTAATTTGAAGCTGTACCACATGGAGTTTAATATCCTGCATAATAGTCAATGTAGTCCTATGTTTCACCTACAAATAGAAAGTGCCATAAGGATATACTGTATTCTGAATGATCCATACTGTCTTAGCATAATACTATAGCCCAAAACAAGTTTTGTTCATAAAGTACCCTCCAAAATAATATCAATACTCCTCCAGCAAGAAGAGAGAAAAATCTGTAGGAATCCAAAGTTTCCTAATTCCATGTCAATGTTCTAACCTGTTCATGGGCAGAATCTCCACTGCCTGACACTCTCTGGAGTAATTTACAGCTGTGCAAAGTGCGTGTAAAATAGTACCATTTCCCCCATCACAGGTCAATCCCCAAATGGCTGAATTCACAAGCCTTAAAGCCAGCATAAAAACTGCCCTAAGGCAGGGCAGGAGTTGGACTACATAAATGCCAAGTATTATTAGTATTAATTATACATCTTGAATTATTTAAAATCTATTATTCCCTGTGTGAGATGTTAAAAGGATTAAGCAATTAGCATTATTTTGGGGGCCCAGAAAAAACAATGGTTTTTGCACCAACTGAAGCAGTAGTTAACTAACAAAAGCCCGGATGTTGCAAATGTTTATGCATGTGCTTAATTTTACTACTGCAAATAGCACTGTTGACGTCAATGGCACTATCCACAGTAGTAAAGTTAAGCAGATATGTTTGCAGGGTAGGATCAGACACTTATCAGAGCTGTGCAGATCTCAATCAATTATACTAGCTCATATGCAAAACATATTTTAGCATGACAATGCTTTATATAGATAGAAATTGTTACCGAACTGTACTCTAGTTCAATTCAGTAATAATCTGAAAATTCACAAGGTAAAAGAGCTTCTTGCAAAAAAAGAAAGAAAAAAAAAGTGGTAAAATAAAGTTAAAGTGCCAAACCTCAAGGTTTAGGCCCCAGCTCTGACTTGCAACTGAATGATGTCACAAGACAGCAGCCCACTAGCTGCACCTACTATCAAATACCTTTGACAGAGTGGGAGAGCTGACAGGAGGAACAACAGGCTGAGACACTTTCTGGCAAGTAGAATGAGAAAAAGTTGGGGTGTGGCTCCAGCTAAAGGAAGCCAATGGGAAGAGCTGGAAGAATAGTAGCTGGCTGGCAGGACTCCAGAATACATAGGTGCGGTTCCCTGTGATGTGGAAACTGGGGAATTAGCCAGAGCAGGCCTTCCCTGAGGACTGACAGTGGAGGAGCTGGAGAGGTAAACAGGGTCATGTAGGAAGTAGCCCCAGGGCTAAGGGGAGTGAATGTAAAACCAGAGTGGACAGCTGCTTCACTTACCCGGGTCTTCAGTCAGGGATGGAGGGAAGTACAGTGCTCTGCTGTGCCCTTATTGTGCTACTTAGAGAGGTATAGAAATCCTGTCACTGAATGGGAACTGGACTGTTGAGGAAGGGCTGAAGGCAGATCCTTGTGTTGAGGGGGAAAGAGGGCTGTTCACTTGATACTTCTTATTTGTACTCTTGTGCAGATCCACAGGGAGACTCGCATTGTAACAGTAGCTCTAGTTGCAGAAGACTTTACTTTTGAATCTAAAAAAATATGACCTGGTAGCTGTTTTGTTCGATCCTATCTTTAGATTAATAGATTGTAAGACCTAAAGGGATGATTGTATTCATATATTTTGACCTCCTGCATAATAAGGTCATACTAATTCCCTGACTTCATTTGTTTGAGCCAGAGCATCTTTTAGAAAAACATCCAATCTTGATTTAAAAATTTCTAGTGATGGTTTTGATGGTTAGTTACCTTCTGTTAAAAATTTGCATCAGTCTCACATCACAAACATACACAGTTCAGAAAATAGATTTTTCTGTTTTTGAAGTATGGCATCTTGCCAACCAAAACATGTTTCAGGGCAGAAACCATTGTACCAAACTCTGTTTCTGCTATATCTTATAAATACCCAATGGAGAGAGAAACCTATCAGCTAATCCTAGACAAAGGGATTTAGGCATTGCAATACATAACCTTTAACCACCTAGAAAAATCACTGGAACAACTGGAACAATAATGGGATCCACAAAGGCTGAGACAGGTACCTAAGAATGGGGTCCACAAAAGTCATCTTTGACAGGTGGGGTCCTGCTCCTTTTTCTTTTCAAGGAACAAAAAACTCTGAGACCTTCTTCTGACCAACGAACTGTCTCTTGGTTTATTTCACCATGTTCTCTCCACCAGTCACTTCGTTTATTTCACCATGTTCTCTCCACCAATCCAAAAATCACTGGAACAACTGAAACAAAAATTGGATCCAGAAAGGCTGAGACAGGTACCCAAGAGGATTGCCCAGGGGCTTAGGTGTCTGGATGCCTAGAGTGAGGCAGCAGTGCACATGCAAAGAGGCAGAAAGTTAGGCACCTAGAGAACTTTTATAGAGGAAATTTAGGTGCCAAGTGAGTTTAGGTGCCTACAAGGTTAGGTGGTAGTCAAATGGGGGTTTGTTGATTGAAGTGGCACCTAAAACTGGGGTTTAGGTACCTAACTCCCCTTTGTGGATCTGGGTCTCTGTTCCCTGAAAGACAAAAGGATTCACATAGGGGTATGGCTGGAGGCTTTCTTCAAAGCTCACCTCCAATCAGAAGAAAAATGGCCCTGCAGAGGTTAAGTATCAGAGGGGTAGCCGTGTTAGTCTGAATCTGTAAAAAGCAACAGAGGGTCCTGTGGCACCTTTAAGACTAACAGAAGTATTGGGAGCATAAGCTTTCGTGGGTAAGAACCTCACTTCTTCAGATGCAAGTAATGGAAATCTCCAGAGACAGGTATAAATCAGTATGGAGATAATGAGGTTAGTTCAATCAGGGAGGGTGAGGTGCTCTGCTAGCAGTTGAGGTGTGAACACCAAGGGAGGAGAAACTGCTTCTGTAGTTGGATAGCCATTCACAGTCTTTGTTTAATCCTGATCTGATGGTGTCAAATTTGCAAATGAACTGGAGCTCAGCAGTTTCTCTTTGGAGTCTGGTCCTGAAGTTTTTTTGCTGTAAGATGGCTACCTTTACATCTGCTATTGTGTGGCCAGGGAGGTTGAAGTGTTCTCCTACAGGTTTTTGTATATTGCCATTCCTGATATCTGACTTGTGTCCATTTATCCTCTTGCGTAGTGACTGTCCAGTTTGGCCAATGTACATAGCAAAGGGGCATTGCTGGCATATGATGGCATATATAACATTGGTGGACGTGCAGGTGAATGAGCCGGTGATGTTGTAGCTGATCTGGTTAGGTCCTGTGATGGTGTTGCTGGTGTAGATATGTGGGCAGAGTTGGCATCGAGGTTTGTTGCATGGGTTGGTTCCTGAGTTAGAGTTGTTATGGTGTGGTGCGCGGTTGCTGGTGAGAATATGCTTAAGGTTGGCAGGTTGTCTGTGGGCGAGGACTGGCCTGCCTCCCAAGGTCTGTGAAAGTGAGGGATCATTGTCCAGGATGGGTTGTAGATCACTGATGATGCATTGGAGAGGTTTAAGCTGAGGACTGTAGGTGATGGCCAGTGGAGTTCTGTTGGTTTCTTTTTTGGGCCTGTCTTGTAGCAGGAGGCTTCTGGGTCACGTCTGGCTCTGTTGATTTGTTTCTTTATTTCCTTGTGTGGGTATCGTAGTTTTGAGAATGCTTGGTGAAGATCTTGTAGGTGTTGGTCTCTGTCTAAGGGGTTGGAGCAGATGCGATTGTACCTCAGTGCTTGGCTGTAGATGATGGATCGTGTGGTGTGACCGGGGTGGAAGCTGGAGGCATGAAGGTAGGCATAGCGGTCGGTGGGTTTTCGGTATAGGGTGGTGTTAATGTGGCCATCGCTTATTTGTATGGTGGTGTCTAGGAAGTGGACCTCCCATGTAGATTGGTCCAGGCTGAGGTTGATGGTGGGGTGGAAGCTGTTGAAATCATGGTGGAATTCTTCCAGGGTCTCCTTCCCATGGGTCCAGATGATGAAGATGTCATCAATGTAGCGTAAGTAGAGAAGGGGCATGAGTGGACGGGAGCTGAGGAAGCGTTGTTCCAAATGTTGTCACCAAATTTGAAATAATTATGTGTGAGGATAAAGTCACAGAGGTCAGCAATAAGTTGTGCTGTGTCATCATCAGGGATACTGTTCCTGACAGCTTGTATTCCATCTGTGTGTGATAATCAGCCCTCCACACAAATGGACTTTACTAAAATAAGACAGGAGATCTACATTACACACTTCACCTCTCTATAAAGGAAAAAGGACCGTAAGCTGTCTAAAATCCTACCTCTATTTGATTATGATCCGTTGGATTTGTGAAATGGACCAATCATTTCCATTACTTGCATCTGAAGAAGTGAGGTTCTTACCCACGAAAGCTTATGCTCCCAATACTTCTGTTAGTCTTAAAGGTGCCACAGGACCCTCTGTTGCTTCCTGCAGAGGTTGTATCTCCACATGCTGGAGAGAAACACTGTTGTTACAAGCCACATCAGGGCTGTCCAGAGTGAGGGAGAAAAAGGAGCAGTTTTCCCCAGGCCCATATGAGAGCATCCCCAAACGCATGGGAAACATGTCTACTCTACACAACCCAAATAAAGATATCAAAGGCCACAGAGCTTGGAGGGGGGGCACCTGGGCCATCACCTGACCACATTTTGGCCTGCAGATCTGAGCAAGTGATATTGCAACCTGTTGGATGGAGTTCCAGCACTGCTTAGGTTTGGCCCAGCTGGCCCCTGTCATGATGCAGAGGTGGCCAGATGAAATTGGAGTGACTACGGCTGCAACCTGGTGCAGAGGGTTGCAGCACCACTATAGCTAAAGCAGCTCTACAGTGCTTCCACGGTCATCCCTCCCCCTCTGGCTCAGAGGGAGGCCACTCCACCTCACTGTGGGTTCAGCCCAGTTGCATAGGGAATTAGCAAATCAGGAGGCTACAGTCTGTGGGGCTCTGGCCCTCTGGGCAGGGCCAAGCAATAGGAAGTCTTTCGCCTGGTCTCCTGGCTCAGGCAGACAGCGGACAAATGCCAGCCTCTTGGCCTAAGATGGTAAGGCAGCCACAGATACTCAGGCCCACTATACTCCACTGGGTCCCAGCCCAGGGCTCTGCCACTGGGTCAGCAGGGATCCCACCAAAACACACCAACCCAAGCACTGACAGCAAAACCAAACTAAAGACTGGTTTCCCTGGGCTTCTTCCTACCACAATCCAGGGATGGGCTCTGGCATCCAGGGGTCCTCCATCTCCTCAGGGTATTTGGCCACCCACAATCACAGTAGCGCCTCTCTAGAGTCAGTCTCCTCTAGGGGCAGGCATCTGACTCCCCTCCAACTGAGCTGGAGGCCCTGCCCCCTTATACTTCCTAACCTGCTTCTCAACTTCTGGTGGGAGGGCTGGGCCAGCCTGGCTCCATCACCCAGGTGCAGAGCATGGTCCCTCCCCTCTAGCTCAGAGGGAGGCCACTCCACTTCACTACAAGCTCCTACGTGCAAGTGTGCCACATGCCAGGCCCTCACTTGCTGGCTGCTGAAACCATGGCGGCTTCTCTCAGCCATGGAGACTGGCTGAGAAATCGGACTTGACCCAAGGCCTAGGGTCACCAGCAGGGAGGGATTAGGTAAGGAGTAGGGTTGGGGATGCAGGGCCTCCCGGAAAGGGACAATAAAGGAATTCCCTCAAGTGCTGAAACTCCTGAGAGGAGGGGTGAGTGTAGGGCAGGGATCAGCAGCCTTTGGGATGCGGCCTGCCAGGGTAAGCCCCCTGGTGGGCCGGGGCGGTTTGTTTACCTGCTGCATCCGCAGGTTTGGCTGATCGTGGCTCCCACTGGCCGCGATTCACCATTTCAGGCCAATCGGGGCTGTGGGAAGCGGCGCAGACCAAGGGATGTGCTGGCCGTCGCTCCCCGCAGCCCCCATTGGCCTGGGACGGCGAACCGTGGCCAGTGGAAGCCACGATCGGCTGAACCTGCGGACGTGGCAGGTAAACAAACCACCCTGGCACGCCAGGGGACTTACCCTAGCGGGCCGCATCCCAAAGGTTGCCGATCCCTGGTGTAGGGGCTAATAGGCTGGCATGGTAGGCTGGTGGTGGTGGTGGGGCACCTGAGAAAGGAGACGGGGGGTGGGAGGGATGACAGCATTGTGGATCCATCCCACTTTAAATTGCACTCTGTAGCCCCTTCATATACACAAATTCCAAAGACAATAACACAGGGAAAATGCTTATAATACTATGATAGACTCCATGTAAACCTGGGGGGGGGAGGGGGCCTTCTGTAGTACTTTCTGTGAAACCTGTATGCAAGATTGTCACAGTCCTTGAATAGTGTGAAATTACAAGAAGATCTGAAACAGCTGAATATATCAACGGCATGTTTTCATTTATTTGGAACCTGACTATAAATAAGGCCAAAAATCATGGACTGAATAGATAACACTTGATTAATAGCTTATTACAACAATCTGTAACCCACTGAGAACCCCTCCCCTTTCAGCTGCTTTCCTCCCCCTTCCTTCCTTCTCTATGACTGGAGGAGTGTTAACAGGCCACTTTACCCTTGAAATATGTGTTAACTATTTATACTACACAATCTGTACAAAAAACCTTGTTTTTAGCAGTGACATTTTGGGTTAGTTTCCCAGACCTGAAAAAGAGCTCTGTGTAAGCTCAAAAGCTTGTCTATCTCACCAACAGAAGTTGGTCCAATAAAAGATATTACCTCATTCACCTTGTCACCCAAGAGATTTGATAAAAGAGGATTTTGTTGAAAGCTGAGAGAGACACACTATTTGGAACAGTGAGTTCAATCAAGTTGAAAAAGGACAGTAAAATGTTTTCCCATGGACCTGCGTTGTTCTGAGGATTTTTGTCTCTATTCTGATTGTGGTTTCTGAAGGGGTACTCGCCTTTAGAAAGTTAGCCTTGGTAAAAAACTGTCCTCAATCTACCATGGGTCAAGACTGCATATTGGCCTTATTGATGCTTCAAGAGTGAAATCTTGTAAGGAGCCTAAATTATGATAGCATCATCAATCCATTTGCTTTAAAAAAATGCAAGAAAGATAAACATGATTTGGTTTGTCTTTTGTGATAATAAATCAATAAAAATTTCAAAATTTCCAACAGTATTCTCCTTAATCTCTTTTGTCTGCATGGTAATTTTTTTGGAATGATAGGGGGCCTTAGTTTCAGATTTTGTCCTGGACCCTCAAAAACTTCTGTGTAGCTCTGGGCCACATTACATTGGCTGCTTTGCATCATTCTGGTAAAGCAAAGTAACTGTAAATTCAGCTTAACTGGCTGATTAAACCAGGTATACAGCTGTTCTATGTACTGATGAATCTGGCCCAAACATTTAATTATAGTGGGTGGTATTTCTGAGCCTGCAACTGGAGGCTAATGTTGACATTTTGTGACAATGAATGGGGAAGTTGCCCTATAGTAATGTAACCCTTCTGCCAGGTGAAGGCGGCAACAACCAGGGCCAGGTTTAATATCTAGAAGTTCATTTTCAACAATACCATACAGAAACGGCTCAAGTCCCCACTCAATAACCTGGGGAAATTATACACTCCCCCTCCCTCCCAGCACCTCCTGCCCACCGCAAACAGCTGTTTTGCGGCATGCATGTCGGCTCCAGGAGGGAAGGGGAGGAGCATGGACGGGGTGCGCTCAGGGGCGGGGCAGAAAGAGGCGGGGTGGGGTGCGGGTTTGGGGGAAGGAGGTGGAGTGAAGGCAGGGTGGGGGCAGGAAGAGTGGGGCAAGGGTGGTGCTTGGGGGAAGAGTTGGAGACGGGGCCCGGGCCAGAGGGGAGGGTCAAGCACCCTCTGGGTAGAGGGGAAGTCAGCACCTATGCCTACTCCACATGGCCAATTTACATGTGCTGAGGGCTAAAAAAATTTATCTTACCAAGAAAGTCCTGAGAAATATTTACTTCTTATTTTAAAACTTCAGAAAGTCAATAATTCAGTTTCAGTGTATGAGGCTGAAGTGGATTCTTTATTACCAATTCCTTATTTATGGTACCCCCCTCCTTATTCAAAGGTGAACATTAAAAAAAATCAATGTAAAATTCAATATTTGGAAATTTCACCAAAATAAATGACTGTGTTTTACGATGTATATTAGTAATTAATTATTTAAATAAGGAACTGTTTTTTGACTGACTATGAGTGACAAAATGCTTCTCAGGTCACCCCAACTGGCATCTTCCTGTGACCGTTAGACTCTTCTGAAGTAGCTGGGATATTCCACTCCCTGACCTGAAGCTTTATTACTGTGCAATATCTGACACGTTACATACGTCTCCCACTTCCATTTTGCAAATGACACTTGAGTAAGGAACTGGATTTATCTGGCATTGAGTGACAAAATGCTTCAGGGGGCCATCCCAAGTCACAAGTCCCTGTAACTTTTATGCTGAGATGAGTATATGCTACTCCCAGGGCCAAGGCTTTATTTCTGAGCAAAACTCAACCAAATATTCTACTTGTATTCTAGTTTGTATCTTCTTTATTAGTAAGCATACAATATTCATGTAAATATCAACCCAAAACAACATCTAACAAACTTGTTGCAAATCCAGCTGTAATGTTTTTACAGAAATTACATGGACAGCTAGAAATAAAGAAGTCTATAAGGACCCTGATTTTGTTTTTAGACAAATTTGAAACACAAACACATTTTGATAATTGTATTTAATATAGAATATTTATTATGATTAGTGACGTCTTTTACTCTTTATACAACAAAAGTAATATGAAGAAATTATACGGGCACAGTTGGCTCCCAAATAACCATGTTTATTAACCAAACACAAACATACTGAGCCTAAATTAATGCATTCTGCTGCTCTGACTGGTTTCTGATGGCTTCTATAATATAGAGCACACGGAGCACTACTGGAGGACTCACAGACCACTTAAAAGTATACTACTCTATTCCTTTATACTACAGTTAGTTGAGTCAGCTACTGTCTTTGGAATTGCTGTAAAAAGAAATGTAGCTTCGTGCACTTTCCCTTTAAGGTATTTTGAGACCACTACATCTGTGACTGAAATATCTTCACTTCCTTTCCTATTAATTGCAAAATTCCAACATAGAAATGCCAGCACTTAGTTTGACCAAGTCTTTGGAAGCATGCAAAATGGTTCCCAGTATTGTATGTTATCCCAATTCCACAGTGCCTATAATGATAGCATCTTTGCTTTAATAAACTAATGTTTATGAAAATAACTTTGATGTCCTTTATGGAACTAATCAATATTTGAAACATTACTTTACCTGTTAATGCTACATTGAAGTTACTTGGAAAAAAGCTACAGAGAGGCCAATTTTCTTGGGTCTGATGGGTGTAAAGTCTGCACTGGCGAGGAAAGGTTTAATGAACTACTATGGGCTCAAGCATCCCCACCTTGCCACATCTAGGCCTGTTAGGGAAAGCCAACTCAATTAGCAGCAGTCCTGCGTGTAGGAGGGTTGGTAAAAGGGTTTTATAGATACATATATTTTAAGGCCAGAAAGGGCCATTAGATCATCTAATCTGACCTTCTTGAACTATAGGCTTTCATCCATTTACCATTGTATTAATTTGTATTTGACTATATCATATCTTCAAGAATTGGATCCAGTCTTAATATGAAGACTCCAAGAGACAAAGAATCCACCACTTCCCTTAGTAGTTTTTTACAATGGTTAGTAACTCTCACTGGTAAAATGTGTGCTTAACTTCTAATTTGAATCAGTTTCTTGCTGATAGTTCTTATTATGCCTTTAAAGAGCTCTTTAGTACCTGTTATTTTCTCCGTGTGAAGATACTTATACACTAATCAAGTCAGCTCTCAACTTTTTTTTGTAAGACAAGCAGATTGAGCTCTTTGAATCTCTCGTGGTAAGGCATTTTCTCTAGCCCTCATATCATTTTTGTGGATGTCTTCTTCACCCTCTCCAAATTTCCAATTTGGATGGGGGATGAATACTAGAACTGATGCAATATTCCAGTGTCAGTTTCACCAATGTCATATACAGAAAAAATGCCATGTATAGAAAAAAATAAAATCACCTTCCAGCTCCTAATGACTACTCCCTTGTTTATATATCCAAGGATCACATGAGTCCTTTTTTGCCACAATATGAACTCTCATATTGTTATAAGCTGTGTCAAACCTTGTTATGGGTCAAGTTAAAACATATTTAAACTGCTGTATGAATGAGTCGCCCATTTAAGTCAGTTGTAAGCGATAGTTAAGGGGCCACACCTAAAACAAAGCTTAATAGAGGCTATCCAGAAACTACCATAAGGTGGGCAGAGGGTTCAACTGGGTATTGTCACCAGGAGGGGAGGTGAGGGGGGCTCACAGAAACTGAAAACAGACCGAGTGAAAGAAAAAGAGAGAATCTGAAGGAGCTGGTGAAAGCACATGGCTGACCCTGGAAGAAACCTAAGGAGAGTTATTTTAGTGCAAGGAGCAGGCTGAATAGACTGCTTTTGTTGCTGTGAGCAAAAGAAGCTGTTCCTTGCTATTTGATTCCTTCTGCATCCAGACACGTGAGACTTTATACATTCTTTGTAAATAAATAAACTGCATCAAAGACATAACTGACTATTACTAATTTCCACTCCCAACTGAAACACTCAGAGAGCTCCAAACTTTGATTAGCTGCTTGGGTCGAAAAGAGGCAACAATATTCAGCTGTTTTTCCATTATGACCCCTAAATCCTTTTCTGGGTTGCTGCTTTTCAGAAGTCCCCCATTCTGTCAGCATAGTATGCATTCTTTATTCCTAGATGTATAACTTTGTATCTGGCTGAATTAAAACTCATTTGTCAGAATGGGCCCATCTTACCTTGTGATCCAGATCACCTTGTATGACAGTCCTGTCCTCATTTACCACTCCACCAATCTTTGTGTCATCTGCAATTTTATCAGCAGTGATTTTTATATTTATTCCAGATCATTGATGGAAATGTCAAATAACATCATACCTAGTACCAAGCCCTGTAGAACCCCATTAGAAATACCGTTACTTGATTATTGTTCCCTCAGGGACAACTACTTTTTGAGATCTGTCAGTTAGCCAGTTTTTAGTCCATTTAACATATGCATTATTGATTTTGTATGGTGCTAATTTTTAAAAATCAGAATGTTATGTGGTATTAAGTCGAACTCCTTACAAAAGTCTATACATATTACATTTATGCAGTTACCCTTGTCAACCAAGCTTGTAATTTCAAAGAATGAAATCGGACTTGTTTGACATGACCTGTTTTTCATAAAATCATGTTGACTGACACTAATTGTACTCCTATCCTCTTATTCTTTATCAGTTGAATTCTGTATGAGATTTTCAGTTACTTTGCTCAGGACTGATGGAAGGGTGATGTCTATAGCAGCAGTTCTCAAACTGTGGGTCAGGACCCCAAAGTGGGTTGTGACCCCGTTTTAATAGGGTCGCCAGGGCTGATGTTAGACTTGCTGGGGCCCCGGGCTGAAGCCAAAGCCCAAGCCCCACCAACCTTGGGATTCGACTTTGGCCCCCCGTCCAGGGTAGCAGGACTCGGGATTCAGCTTTGGACCTCCAGCTGGGGCAGCGGGTCTCGGGCTGGCTCAGGCTTCGGTCCCCCATCTTGGGATTGTGTAGTAATTTTTGTTGTGAGAAGGGGGTCGTGATGCAATGAAGTTTGAGAACCCCTAGTCTATAGTTATGCAGGTCATACCGCTTGCATATTTTGAATACTGGCACTACATAGCACACTACCTGTCTTCTGGAACTTCCCCAGTATTCCAAGATTTATTTTAAAAAATTAACCAGTGGGCAAAAGACCTCTTCAACCAACTCTTCTAGGACTCTTGAGTGCAAGTTATCCAGGCCTCCTGATTTAAAAACACTTATCCTTAGTAAATGTTAACAGCCTTCTTAGTTATTAATAGGTTGGAAAGTACTTCATTATCTTCATGTCCACCTTAACAGTCCTCCAGCAGCTGTCCCACAGTGCCCAAAAGTGATCACTCTGGTCTTAAAATTGCCACATATTTTTGAAGTGCCTTTTTCTAATTTCTCACCTTGGTGATCACACCTAGCAGCTCTCCCTTGTTGTGTGCGACTGTCCAACTAATGATGCCTCCTCCATGCACTAGAGGTACTTGTGACATTACCCAGGGTCCCCTCAGTTCTCCAGCCTGGGTTGCCTTTTACACTGCTTTGCTGTGAGAGCAACCACTCTTAGTCCTGCTCACACACAGCCTCTAGCATGCAAAATCACGGCCAGCTGAATTACATGAATGGCCTGGCCAGCCTCTCATGAATTATATTGCAGAGTGACACCAGCAAATTCCCAGTCTCAGCCTTGTCCCCCAGAAATGTATGTCTTGTACTGCCTAGCACCCTCTTGGACTATACAAGCTCATAGAAAGTCCATCATTTCATCAATGGAAAATGATATGCACAAACCCTGTTATCTCAAGTGGAGATTCCCAAACACTTCAATCCAAACACACACTGATTTAGATAAAACCATACACGTTTCTTAACTACAGAAAGATAGATTTTAAGCAATGACAAGTAATGAGGCATAAAAGTCAGAATAGGTTACAAGGAAAATAAAAAGATAAAATGCAAACAGATGCCTAACTTAACAAGCTAAGTGAATTTAAAAGCAAAATGTTTTTTCTCATTATAAGCTAACAGCAGTCTGGTGGAATTGCTTCAGCCAGGACCTCTTTCCTCCTCCTTTCCCCCTGGCAGTTCAATGATGCTTCCTTTGTCTTTCAAACATTGTAGCTGCCATGAATGGAAATGAGGGGAGAGAAGTGATTTGGGGTCTCTGTTTCTCATTCTTATACCCTCCTCCCCTTTTTGAGGATTATCTTCAGCTGGGGTTCAGGTGACAGCCAGACTGTTTACACGGACACCCATAGCTGTTCCATTGCCGATATGTAAAGTTTTCTCTCACACCCTTCTTCCTGTCAAAGAACGGCTGCTTAGCTAGGTGATAGTCCCTTATAGTACATATGATTACACTGACACCTGGCTGGGCCATCAGTTTTTCTTTTGTCTCTGAAGAACTAGTTTGTGCCTCCTTTTCTAACTCTGGAACATGTTACAGCAATGTTATACAGTAGAATCTTATAACTTTACATACAATCAGCAAAGAGTCCTATGGCACCTTATAGATTAACAGACGTATTGGAGCATGAGCTTTCGTGGGTGAATACCCACTTCGTCGGATGCATCCGACGAAGTGGGTATTCACCCACAAAAGCTCATGCTCCAATACGTCTGCTAGTCTATAAGGTGCCACAGGTCTCTTTGCTGCTTTTGCAGATCCAGACTAACACAGCTACCCCTCTGATACTTTACATACAACGTTGCCACACATTTAACCAAGACAATAATGTTCAGAAGATTTAGTTTTCAAATGATACCTCAAAAGGCATACTTAGTACAGAAATTATCATGGTCTTTTAAACAGGGTGAAGATAGGGGTACAGTCTGTCACAGTGCTTCTGCTTGGAGTGGACAGGAGGTATTAGATCTCCTGGGCCTGTGGAGAGAAAAGACTGTGTAGACAAATCTACAGATGAGCCATAGAAACATGGACCTTTACAAAAAATTGCACAGGGAATGCAGGCAAAGGGATATGAGAGGGATCAGCAACCATGCTGCATGAAAGTGAAGGTCAGGGAAGCTAACAATAGATCTGGTGCATCACTACCTCTTCTGCTTTTCAGTCCCCTGTAGCATTAGGTGCTGGGGGAGGGATATAGAGCAGTTTGTTCATGAATAAAGAGATGTATTTGTATCCTCTTGAGAGATCTCAATGAAACTTCCAAAGAGGTTGTCAGGGTTCCCGCCCCACTCTGAACTCTGGGGTACAGATGTGGGGACCCGCATGAAAGACCTCCTAAGCATATATTACACCAGCTTAGGTTAAAAACTTCCCCAAGGCACAAATTCCTTTCCTTGTTCTTGGACAGTATTGCTGCCACCACCAAGTGATTTAAACAAACATTCAGGGGGGGACCACTTGGAGCCCTATCCCCCCCCCAAATATCCCCCAAGCCCCTTCACTCCCTTTCCTGGGGAGGCTTGAGACTAATATATCAACCAAATAGGTTAACAAGGTGAGCACAGACCAGACCCTTGGGTTTTTAGGACACTAAAAGCCAATCAGGTTCTTAAAAGAAGAACTTTATTATAAAAAAAAGTAAAAGAAGCACCTCTGTAAAATCAGGATGGAAGGTAATTTTACAGGGTAATAAAAAGACTTAAAACACAGAGGATTCCCCTCTAGACTTAACTTTAAAGTTACAAAACAGGAATAAACCTCCCTCTTAGCATAGGGAAAATTCACAAGCTAAAACAAAAGATAATCTAATGCATTTTCTCGCTATTACTTACAATTTCTGGAATTTTAGATGTATCATTTTAGTAGGAGCTGGATTACCTGCTTGGTCTCTCTCTCTTTGTCTCAAGAGGGAACACACAAAAGAGCACAAACACAACCTCCTCCCCCCGAGATTTGAAAGTATGTTCTTTCCCCCATTGGTCCTTCTGGTCAGGTGCCAACTAGGTTAATGGAACTGATTAACTCATTACAGGTAAGTGATTCTGTACCTCTGGCCAGGAGGGATTTAATGTTACTGCATACATAAAGGTTGTTACCCTTTCCCTTTATATTTATGACAGAGGTACTCTGCAATCCTCTCCCAAAAGAACCTAGGAATGGCAGCCTTATTTCTTCCTTCATGCTAGGACACTTTTCCGCACCATTGCGGTCAACAGGATAGTAGCATACAGGCCTGGGCAGCTTTGGGATGTCAGGAACAGCTTGCTCACTGTGCCTTTGTTACCCTCAGGAGTGAGACATCAGCTAAAACCACCACCATCTGTGGGAAATGGTGCCATTACTCACTACCATTGCCCTAGGCTCATACCCATGGAAATAGGGTCTAAAAGTCTGTTTCATGTGACTGAAAAATTCCCTTCTCACTTTCCCCCTGTCTCCCCTCACCCCTGGTGGCCATATTCAACATGGCTGTTGCTGGACAGAGGTGTTGTGAAGAGGTGCTCCAAAGCTGAAGTGTCAATAAGCACATCTATTTAAAAACGTATGTCAATAAAGGAAGGAAAATTAGAAACTTATCTTTCCCTTTCCATTGTGACTGTAAATTCAATGATACATCTGTCTATCTGTAGCTGTTGCCATTGCAGCTTTGAGAAGTACCCCCTCCACCCCTATAGAATGCTTAACTGTGACAATAAAGAAAAGAGGACAAGTGAGGACATATTCAGTGAGATCCTGCAAGCCAGTGCTGCATCGGACCGTGAACAGAGGGCCTACAGGGTTAATTTTGCAGATAGCATGGAGAAAGAAAGAATGGACAGGAGAGAAGCCCAGAAAAAGGAGAGGGAGATGGACCAGAATATAATGGGACTTTTCAGACAGCAAATACAAATGCTGCAGACTCTTGTTGATTTACAGTTCCAACAATCAAGGGCTTGCCACTTAAGTGCCCTTTGCATTTTTTGCACAATTTTGGTACACAAGATATTTCTATTTTTGAAAATTAACGTATTTATTACTTTACAGCATATGCTACAGCATGTTGACTGCTACTCAAAGCACCCACTGTAATTGCATAGGACCACAGAACTAATATGTTAAGTGAAACAGTGTAATAATTTATAAACACACTGCATAATTCATAGATTTAGGAAAAGAGATAGTGTCATAAATGTACACCAAGCACTACACCACTCCAAACAGCCCCCAAAACTTAAGGGCCAGCCAGACTACAGTCCACCATACCACATTAGCATGGCCAGCCACTATTTGCTCTTTCAAGGCCTTCCTCAGCCGCATAACTCCATCTTGAGATCTTCTAATAGTCCATGTGTCATCAGACAGCTGGTCCACCTCCACCCTGGTGCCAACTTTTCCCCCTTTGCCTAAGAGATATTATGAAGGACACAAAAGGCAGCTATAGAGATCTCACTCACTTATTTTCTCACTGAGATCCAATCTTGTGAGTACACACCATCAGCATCCCTTCAGTCTACCAAAAGAATATTCAGCTGTCATTCTGCACCTGCTAAGATGATAGTTGAATCATTCCATGGTGCTGTCACAATGACCAGTGTATGGCTTCATGAACCAGGGAAAAAGGAGTAGGTTGGGTCCCCTAGGCTCACTATTGGCATTTCAATAAAATCAATGGTAATTCACCGGTCAGGAAAAAATATCCCTAATCACAGCTTTCTGGATATTGTGAACCTTGTTTTATTCTGTAATTGTGAAAGTGTGCTTGTATTTTAAGACTTGAAGACTGTAAGTAATGACTAATAAAGAACATATTTAATGAGACATCAGAGATATCTATCAAATCCCTATCTACACAACAATATAAAAGAAATACTGTTACTTCTTTTGCCATGCTTAACACATATGGTTTGATGACTATCTAAGACTGTGGAAAACAGACTTTTTCTCTCTCTAACACTGTTGTATCGATTTGTGGTGTGCAATTTTTCTCACTGCTGTTTCTGTCATCATGTGAGGCTGATTCTTCTTTATCATTTCTCTCCTTTTCATGGAAACCAGATTTTTCTTTGTCATTACTCTCCTTTTCATGTGAGCCATATTCTTCTTTATCATCACTCTCCTTTATGCCATCAGGAAAACTGGAAGATTCTCCATCACTTTCCTCACATTTCCATTCCTTATCTTCATGTAAATCTGCTAATTTCTTAGTAATAGGATTTCCATCATTTACACTTCGCTCCTCAATTTCTTCTGCACTAAACTCTGCCTATATTGATTCCCCAATTTTGAATGGGCTGGGCAAAATCAAGGATATAACATTTCCAGTAAATGAGCAGAAGCGACACTTCTCAAAGTCACATTGCAAAAGAGTGTTCGAGAATGGTGAGAAACTGAATTGGCATTGGCTAGTTTACTTGAAATCAACTGACAAAGTGTTCTGGTTTTGTTGCAAAATATTTGACAAGAATGCCAAATTGTTGCTTGCATTTTTTGGGTACAATTACTGGCAATAACTTTGTTGATGCCCTGAAACAACATGAAAAGTCAACCAGCTATTTTACGGCCTATTCCAAATGGATGGAGGTCAAGTCGAGGCTCAAGCTGAATAAATGTATATATGCAGAAAAAAAGCACATTATTAATGTAGAAACCCAGCATTGGAGGAATGTGCTCAAGTATCTGATCTCAATTACCCTCTTCCTTGCAAAGAATAATTTGTCTCGTTGGAGAAGTTGTTCACTGTACATAACCATAATTTCCTGGCTTTGGTAGAGCTCCTTGGGAAATACAACAATGTCATGTGTGAGCACCTACTTGAGTAGCTCGTAAAGAAGCTATGGACCATTACTGCGACAAAAGAATTCAAAAAGAATTGATTGACCTTATGACAAGGAAGGTGCTTGATAACATATTGATGTGGCTCTGCAGCGCAAAGTACTACTCTCTAATAGTGAACTGCACTCCTGATATTAGTTACAGTGAAAAGATGTCATTTCTGTAAGATTTGTTGACAATGACGATCGCTATATCCAAGTAAAGGAACACTTTATCTGTTTCCAGTCTGTGGGTGACTCCACTGGAAAAGACCTAACAGAACTGTTGAACATTTTGAATGAGAATAAAATAAAACTTCAGGACAGTCCCGGCCAAGGCTACGACAATGGCACAATCATGAAGGGAAGACACAGTGGAATCCAGGCAAGGATCCTTGCACTGAATCCAAGAGCTTTCTTTTTACCTTGTGGCTGCCATTCCCTCAACCTGGTTGTGTCAGATGCAGCGTCATCTTCTTTAGATTCAATATCTCTCTTCAAAGTACTGCAAATGATATACGTTCTGATTTCAGTATCAACTATTAGGTGGAAGAGCCTCATGGACAGGGTTACAAATCTGACTGTGAAGACACTAAGTGACACTTGCTGGGAGAGCCACATTGACAGCATAAGGACAGGGAGGTACCATGTGACTGACATTTATGACTTCCTGATAGGCCAGAATGCAACACAAGGCGCAAAGCCTGGCAAACCAGATCACTGACTTCAAATTTCTGGTCTCAATTGTGGTTTGGCACGATATCCTGTTGCAAGTAAATGTTATAAGCAAACATTACAAACTCAGTCGATGGAAATTACAACTACTATTTCTTTGATGAGAAGCTGCCTTGATTTTGTTGTGGCTTACACGGACAATGGATTTGAAGACGCCATCACTGCTGCCAAAGAAATGGTGGAAAACTTAGGAGTTGAGCCTGTCTTCAAGAAAACTTGTATTCATCAGAAGAAGAGACAGTTTGGTTATGAGGGGAGATGAATTGATGGGAAGCTCAGCAGAAAAATTCAAGAAGGAGGGTTTTTTTGCTCGCTCGTTGACACTGCTCGAGTGTCCATTGAAGAAAGGTTTGGAAAATGAAGCACCACAAAAAGGCTTCGGAGGAGGGTATTGTATGACTTTAGTAAGCTGCCGGCAGACAGGAAAATACTCTTGAACAATTGTACGGACCTTCACTGGACGCTGACTCATGAGGAATATTTGGATGTCAATGATAAAGACCTCTATGCCAAATTGGACAACATCCATCACATTTTGCAACACGGGAAGCACTCTCCACTCCAAGTTCTCCAGTTTATTCACAATGCAGAGCTGAAGGACACTTTTCCTAATGTGTGGATAGCTTTGGGGATTCTGCTTGTGCTGCCAGTCACAGTTGCGAGGGGTGAGCGCAGCTTTTTGAAGCTTAGGCTCATTAAAACATATCTTCGATCGACAAAGGCTGACAAGAGACTGACATCGCTTGCTATTTTATCACCTAAAAATGCCATTGGCCAGTCTTTGGATCTCTCTGATGCTGTGCTTCAGTTTGCAAGGGAAAAGGCAAGAAAAGGGACCTTTTGAATTAAAGGACTAGGGTTAACATTCTAAGACTGTCACCTACTGTAACACTATTTAATACTGGTCCACACAGTGTTGGTGCGCAGTTCAACTGCTTGATGTTAGTACATTTCAGTTATTCTTCAAATTAAAAACTTTCTATAAGCTGAGAGGAAACACATGTTTTATTTGCTTATATATGGCATGAATAAATACAGATTTACAGATCCTAGAGTGAAAATTTATTGTCTTATATGACAGGGATAAATCATGCATGCAAATTTGCATCAAAGTAGTGAAACGGGCTACAAATGCAATAAAAAATAAAGTATTCAAAAGGTTAACGTGGAGTGGGGGCGCCAAAGATGTTCCTTGTTTGAGGTGCCATTTGGTCTAGGGCTGGCCCTGATCATCAGTTTGTTGCTACTGTGCTTGTTAACAAAGTTAATACGAGAGAAGTGATGTGAAAATACTAAAGCTTTATTTTTAGGCTTCATGCTGTTCAGACCAGTATAGGAAAGTTAAATTTATCTCTACTGTGTTATAAACCTTTGTTGCTAAAAGCAGTATAAATATATAAATCAAATACTATTCATTACGCATTCATATCCCTAATCATTTTCAAATCTCCAGCATAAAACAGATACTTGCCCAAGAGCAATGAAACTGAAGGGCCTGTGGTCTGCTTGAAGTCCTACAGGACTCTGTAGCTTCATCAGAGCTAACTATTGATGTACTAATGTATACTATTCACTTGCACATACTGTAAAATGAATACTGCTGCTAGTATGTAGGTGCAACTGGGTCTTACCTGTCAGTTCCTTTTTGTTTGCTTATTTTAAATGTATTCTTGTTAAAGCCTACAAATAGCCAGTGGGTCATCAAATGTTTCATAAATACTAATTTGGGTCACATTTTATTTTAAAGTTCCATTCATAAAGGATTAATAAATGATTAATGTATATTCTAATTGTGTTAGACACAACTGGTATATGCCAGAGTTTGTTATGAGCACATCAGTAGGAGGTATTGTGACAGAATGGGATATGTCTGTAACAAATAATGAAATCTTTAGTACTAGATTTTGTAATCCTGAAGGGGGTCAATTTTATGAATTTGCTGAGGTGCCAGTTAGTTTTAAAACCTGAAATGTAAGAAACTAGATTTGCCAATTTGAGTGTTATAGCCAATATTAGAATGGACTCTAACGGGATAAACTCCTTATTTTTGAGTCCAGGGAGCTTTAGCTTACTAATTAACGGTAGTGTTGGGTTCTTTTCAGGTCATCTTTTAACTTGAACAGTATTTCTCAAATCAGGAAATTGGTTATCCAAATCAACAATTTATTTATTCAGCCACAACCACATTAATATACAATCAGCAGTTCACTAATCATGTGTAGAAACAACCAACGTTCTAGGTATGTACTGCACAAGCCATACAGTCTTGTAAGCAATTGTCAAAGACTAGGGTTAAGGCTCAGCATTTAAGATCATCAATCCTTTAGTACCTAACACATTTGTCACCCTTCCAGTATTTCTGCAAGGAGTAAGGATATGCTTGTCTTTAATACACTCTTTAGAGTGTGGTCCCTGCTATTGGAACAGATTTGATCCAAAAAGGACAAGTTTAAACTATGAACAGCAGTTGCTTAAAGTTATTGTTCAAATCTCCCTTAGGCCAATTTGCTTGGATTTATAAAGGAGGGTATTCATATAACCTTAGTTAATATCTAAAGCAGGGGTTGGCAATGTTGGCACGCAGCTCATCAGGGTAAGCACCCTAGCGGGCCGGGCCAGTTTATTTACCTGCTGACACGGCAGGTTCGACCGATCGCGGTCCCCACTCGCCACGGTTCACCGTCCCGGGCCAATGGGGGCGGCGGGAAGCCGCGGCCAGCACATCCCTCGGCCCGCGCCACTTCCCTCGGCCCCCATTGACCCCGGACGGTGAACTGCAGCGAGTGGGGGCCGCGATCGGCCAAACCTGCCACGTCAGCAGGTAAATAAACTGGCCCGGCCCGCTAGGGTGCTTACCCTGATGAGCTGCGTGCCAACATTGCCAACCCCTGATCTAAAGCATTGTTTCCTGAGGCCTCCCCAGAGAGAGCAAACTTAGCAAGATAGTCTTCAGTTATTTATATTAAAGAATCGAAGGAGAAATACAATCTTCTAAATGAAATCTGACCACTTCTTACCCTCTTAACCCTGGGATGTTAGGAGAGCCCTTTCCACATGGCTATGGCTGATCTGGATGGTTGTCACAACGGTGATTCTGCAGCTTCTTCATGGATTCAGTCAATGCTGAGGTCTCACATGGTGACCTCAGTTTTATATTTATCTCCTGATTTCAGGGCTCCCTGGAGGGGCACCCGCTGAAATGTGCCAACTGAATAGTCAGATTTCAGTTGTCTGTTTCTCTGCTGCTTCCATTGGTATCCAGTAGACGGCAATGGTGTATAACAAATTTCTTCAATCATTTTCTAATCGGAGGCTTCTTATGTTTGGTTTATTTCAATAACTGTATTTCAGTATTAGCTGACACTATTAATTCAAATGTTATCCTTTTAAAGCAATTTCTTTTAATGATCCAAAGTTATACTCTGGTCTATATCTTTCAAAATTCCTTCTTCCTTGTGCCAGACAATCCCTATTACTTCTAGAATGCCACAACTATTTATAATTAATACCCAACAAAATACCTTTATTTTCCAAATTTGTTGTACATGCTTAATACATTCTTTGATTATATATAAACATTTCATGTTACTTAGGGTTTAGAGCAGAACAATAGACACTATTCACATAAAGAGAGATGTAGCAAGCAAATGTGCAGCTTCTAATATGGGGTAAAAGACATATTGATATGGCAAAACAGATTATCCATCGTATATTTGATTTACAAGGCAAGCAAATGAATAGTTCATAATTTGGGATGAAAACATGGTTTGGATTTCTTGAGGTAACAGGTATTTGCCCTATTTGACCTTCAATTGCCAGCCAATTATTTCTAGGTTGGTTAGCTTGCAGCTTCCCCACCCATCTCTTGATCAATGTGCAATGGGCCACTTCACATAGGAAAGCAGGGTGTTATCCTTGGTTAGTAACTTTTTGGAATTATTTTTAGCCCTGTTGGGATGGAGAAAAAGGTTTTATCTATATGCAGATTATGAGAGGTTCTTGCCTAGGTTGTTAGCAATCCCGTTTAGCCATTTTAGTTTCTGTTCTTGGGGAATAAAATACCCAACTTTTATCCTTAGACAAAGTTTGTTGCGTGATATGAACCATTTGCTTATTATCTTTTTTTCTTAGGTGGCTCTTACTATGGGATAAACAGAAGTGTATAGTTCTTCTAATATTTTGAGGGTCAGGAGAAATTAATAGTTATTAATCATTCAAGGTATATCTGTTCCCTATACTCCTTTAATAGATGTGAACATGACATTAAACTTGCCCAAGGCCAATCTATTGTACTGCATTCCTGACAGCCGCCTTGCCTAGGAAAGGGGATTCCCACCTAAGTGAAGGACTATCACAAAGTCCATGTCTACTCTACAAACTTTGGTTGACACAAGTTGCATCGTCATAAAGCTGCCACAGATTGCTTATGCATACTTGGTTCCATGCATCAGCACTGCGTGTACTTACTAGAAGTGCATAAGTCAATACACAGTGTGATGCACAATGAGTAGGTATCCCAGTTTACCACTCATCATTATCCTGTACACTGTATTTTGGGAAATGTTGGCAATGCACGGTGAGGCAGAAATTAGTTGCACAGGAGTACCTGAGAGCATCATGCAATTTTCTCCATCGCATAATGCCATCCATACCCCATAATTTTCATAGCTTTTTTAAAAATACCACAAACTTGTGTGGCACTTTTGCTGTCTGCCATCTGTGACAGAAGCATGGAGCCCACACAGCTCTGCGCTATTGTTACGAATGTTGCAAACAGAGAATGCATAATCCTCCACTATTTGCAGAACTGCAAGAAGAACTGCAACATCAGGGGACATGATGAGTTCTTTGAGGACAGATTGCTAAGGAACGCAGTGAAACCAAATGAAAGGTGGGTGGTGGAGTTCACAGAGCAACTGCAAAAAGCTGAGTACTGTTTCTGGACCTGAGAAACAGGCACTGACTGTTGGGCTCACACTGTAATGTAAGTTTGGGACAATGAGCAGGAGCTGCAGAACTTTTGGATGCCAAAGCTCACATTCTTGGATCTGTGTGACAAGTTCATCCCAGCACAGGGACAGTAGAGTGAGAATTTCACTGACAATTGAGAAGCAAGTGGTGATTGCACTCTGGAAGCTTACAACACCTGATTGCTACTAATGAGTGGAAAATCATTTTGGAGTTGGAAAATCCACAGTGGGGGCTGTAGTCATGTACGTGTGCAGGACATCATTCAAGCACAAATGCTGATAAAATCCGTGTACAATGTCTAAAGTTAGTCTACCAACTAGAGTATAGTATGAGCTAAAGTTTGGCATGAAGATGCCTATGTCCCTAGATATACCAATCATTTCAATTTTATGGTGATATTGATAAATGCATTAGAGCTCAGGATCTACCCCTTAGGAAATACATTACAGTGCTTAAGCAGTGACATTTTTGTCGTTAGTGCAAATTAGCATCCTTTCTCTATGCCTCTTTAGTGAACTACTATCTGGCAACAATGAGGACTTATTATTTATCTTTAAAGAGCAAGAGCCAAGCTCTGGTCTCACTTACACTGCTGCAAGTCCACTGGCATCAATAGACTTTAACTAGTGTTACTGAGAGCAGAATTTGGCCCAAAATATTTAATCTCCTTTTTCAGAAGCAAAAATACAATATAGATAAACTATCAAGACGCATGGGGGGCTTCTGTATGAATACAAGGTCTGTTTAGAGAAGAGAAGATTAGGAAGAGAGATGACAGAGGCACATATAAAATAATGGGCTAGAACTTCCTTTAAGAATTGCTTATGCAGAAGAAAGAGGAACATTCACCCAAATTTATGGGAAAATGCCGTCTAATGTAGCATATTCAAATTCCCTGAACTAAAATAAGAACAAATTATTATTATTTATTATCAACTCTGAGGTGGTAGTACTCAAGTATAAATATTTTATACAGCATAAGGCACTTCGCCAATAGAGATAGTTGAAAAGTTTGAACAAAATAGTTTACCATCAGAAAACAGGATTTTGTTGAAATGACAATTTTCCATTGTGACCGATAGATTTTGGTGGAATTTTCTGTCAGGAAAATCAGAAACATTTTGTTTTGGGTCAAGTCAACATTCATCTGTGTTCACCTGAGATGCCACAGTGTAACATGAGACTCCCATGGTGCATCATCACAGCTGAACCAGAAAGTGAGCTAGAGAGAGGCTTAGTGGTTTAGCTACTAGCCTATAATCCACAAGATCTGTGTTCAAGTCTCTGCCCTTCCATAGGCTTCCTGTGTGACCTTTGGCAAATCAATTAGCCTCTCTGTATCTCATTTCCCCATCTGTAAAATCAGGATAACTGTACTGTCCTTCCTCAAAGGAGTTGTTGGCATCCTTTCGTCTGCAAGAGATGGTGGAAATTGCAGCCTGTGATGTAGTTGGTTTGCAATGTCTCATGTGACTGAATAATCCAATCTGAAATTTGCATGATCTTTGGCAGTTATTGCAAATGTATGTATCTTGGTTGGGAGCTGCTTGCTTTCTACAGGCTTTCTTTTCTCTTCAAGCTGTAGGAGCCAGCTTCTGTCATTGACTTTGATACCCTGATGGAGATGATGGCACCACTTGGTACAATCACTTGCCAAGATTTCCCATTGGTCAGGATCAATTCCAAATTCCTTCATATCTCGCTTGCATTGTCTTTATAGTGAAGCTTGGGACGACCTGTTCTTGTTCCCTCTGACAGCTCCATGTATAGCATGTCCTTGAATATGCATCCGTCTTCCAACCTACTCAGATGGCCCAGCCAGCGCAGTCATCTTTGCTTGAGCAGGGCTATCACACTTGGTAAATTTGCCCTTCGAAAAATCTCTGCATTGGTGACTTTATCTTGACATTTGGTGTTGAGTATGTGCTGTAAACAACATGGGTGGAAATTATTTAACCTTTTCTGCTGATAAGTATAAGTTGTCCATGTTTCCCCCCATACATGAGAGTGCTGAGGATCATAGGCACCGAGTTTCTAATATGCCGGGGAGTGCACACCCCAGCTCCTCCCAGGCCCTGTCCCCACTCCACCCCTTTCCACAAGGCCCCACCTCCACCCTGCTTCTTCCCACCCCTGCTCCACTCCCACCCCACCCTTCCCCCTCCCCCAAGTATGCTGTGCCTTCACTCCTCCCCCCCACCTCCTGATGCTGCGAAACAGCTGATCCGTGGCAGGCGGTAGGTGCTGGGAGGGAGAGGGAGGCACTGCTTCACAGGACCCAACAGCGGGCAGGAGGCGCTGGGGGGAGGGGGAGGTTCTGGTAGGGGGGCTGCCGGTGGGTGCTCAGCACACAACATTTTTTTCCCATGGATGCTCCAGCCCACAGCGTCGGCGCCTATGCCAAGGACACATGCTTGGTACATTAGCATTTTGGTCTTGATGGTAAGCTTTGAGTTGTTCCACGCTCTTTTAGTTACTCTGCTAAAGGTGGTGGCAGCCCTTCCAATGTGAACATTTAATTCTTCATCCAGTGTGAAGTTGGTGGTCACTGTAGAACCTAAATAGATGAACTTTTGGACTACTTCTAGCTGGTTTGCATTTAAGGTAATTGAAGGATCTTGTGGAACCCCCTGTCCTAATACAACCGTTTCCTTGTGCTGATGGTGAGAGCAAATGCCTGACAGGCACTTGAAAGACGGTCCATGAGTTCTTGTAGTAGATCTTCATTGGGGGCTATGAGGGCTATGTTCTTGCCCCTACACTCTTTGGAATCTTCTTCTCAGTACTCTTGAAACTGTGCATTTAAGGACATGAAAGATGGAGTGTATCTCCACACAAGATCAGATGGAAAACTCTTCAACCTGTCCTGACATAAGTCAAAGACCTAAGTCAAAAAGGTGCTATCAGGGAATTTCTATTCACTGATGATGCTGCCCTCATAGCCCACAATGAAGATCTATGTCAAAGGAGTATTATATGGGAAAGAGCCAACAGCTCTTGTAAAGGCAAATCATGCCTCACCAATCTATTAGAATTCTTTGGTGTCAACAAACATATGGACAAGGGTGATCAAGTCGATATAGTGTACTTGGCTTTTCAGAAGGTCTTTGACAAGACCCTTACCAAATGCTCTTACCAAACGCAAAGTAAGTAGTCATGGGATAAGGGGGAAGATCCTCTCATAGATTAGTAACTGGTTAAAAAATAGGAAACAAAGGGTAGGAATAAATGATTTGTTTCACAATGGAGAGAGGTAAATAGTGGGGTCCCCCAAGGATCTGAATTGGGAACAGTGCTGTTCAACCTATTCAGAACTGATCTGGAAAAAGGGGTAAATAGTGATGTGGCAAAGTTTGCAGATGATACAAAATTATTCAAGATAGTTAAGTCCAAAGCAGACTGCAAAGAATTACAAAGGAATCTCACAAAACTGGGTGACCGGGCAACAAAATGGCAGATGAAATTCATTATTAATAGGTGCAAAGTAATGGGAAACATAATCCTGACTATACATACAAAATGATGGGGTCTAAACTATCTATTACCACTCAAAGAAAGAGATCTTGGAGTTATTGTGGATAGTTTTCTGAAAACATTGGCTCAACATGCAGCAGCAGTCAAAAAAGCTAACAGAATGTTAGGAACCATTTGGAAAAGGATAGAAAAGAAGACAGAAAATATCATAATGCCACTATAGTAAATCCACGGTACACCCACACCTTGACTACTACATTTCTGCCCACCCCATCTCAAGAAAGTTATATTAGAATTGGAAAAAGTAAGAGAAGGGCAACAAAAATTGTTAGGGGTATGGAACAGCTTCCATATGAGGAGAGATTATAAAGACTAGATCTGTTCATCTTAGCAAAGAGATGACTAAGGGAGGATATGATAGAGGTCTATAAAATCATGAATGGTGTGGAGAAAGTGAATAGGTAAGTGTTATTTAGCCCTTCACATAACACAAAAACCAGGGGTCATGCAGTGAAATTAATAGGCAGCAGGTTTAAAACAAACATAAAGAAATACTTTTTCACACAATCCACTGTCAACCTGTGGAGATTATTGCCAGGGGATGTTATGAAGGCCAAAAATATAACTGGCTTCAGAAAAGAATTAGGTAAGTTCATGGAGGATAGATCCATCAATGGCTATTTGCCAAGATGGTTAGGGTGTCCTTAAGCCTCTGACAGCATGACAGGATGGATCACTCGATAATTGCCCTATTCTGTTCATTCCCTCTGAAGCATCGGCCATTGACTACTGTTGGAAGTCAGGATACTGGGCTGGATGGCCAATTGGTCTTACCCAGTATGGCTGTTCTAACGACGCAGACTTAATACATATATAAGGGAGAAAGTTAAAGCATTTGAAACTTAAAAGTAGGAAACTTTCATTTTAATAGATTCTTTTGTTCAATTTCCCTCTATTTCACTTTCATTTAAAATCTTTTCAAGCAAAAAATATTGATGATTTTTAGATGTTGTAAGTCTTTACTGGAAAGGGAGGGAAATAGTTAGTTATAGATGGTAGCTCCTGAGCTGTTAAAATCTGATCCTGTTCCTTCTTAAGTCAACTACACACAGGGAAAGAGAGTGGAAAAAAAACAGCAGAAGACAGAAATAGCAGTTTCTATTTGTGTCATTTTACTTGCAGTGTAGCTGCTGGGGAGGGTGAGGATGATGAAAGGTTAATCTTAAAAGTGAAAGGAAATTCAAAGATTTGGTAAAACTAGTCATCCATGTCTAATCAAACTACCCCCTTCAACTAAGGAGAATGTGCAGCGGTCTGTTTTCCAAAGCTAGAATCAGAATCCTGATCTGTGGGGTTGCAGACCCATATTTTATTGCCTAGACCTCGGCCTACCATATAAATTGCTTCAAAAATTTGCACTTTGGCTAACTGTAAAATGGGCTGCTAACCATTTCCTGCTTTTGGTAAAGTGCTTTAAATCTGTGCCCATAAGAATATACTACACAAGAGCAAAGAATTAGCATTAGCCATGTTTTCCAGATGTGGTAACTATGGCTTAGAGGTTCAGGAACTGGGCTGGGAGGCACTGTGGTCTGGTGTCTTTAGGCACTGTATATGATACCAGAAGACTTGCGTTTGACCTGTGAGCCCCAATTTTACAATGAGCTCTGCATGGGTATTGGCAGTCTGCATGATGGAACACATTGCATGATCAGGGTCTGAAGCTGCTCTGAATTTTTAGCACTTTTGTGAAACAATATTCAAAGTAATGTTAAGCTGTAGTACATGGCCAGCATAGTTAGGTATTTAACATGCAGATGTTGTCAGGTGTGAATAGTGGCCCAGATCCATACATGGATTGAGGTTTGCAATGCTGAGCATTGCAGTGTCTAGAAAATCACAGAAACTCTGATCCACAAAGCCTGAGTTAGATGCCTAGACACCCTATGCAATGAATGGGGAGAGATAGGCATCTTAGAATGCGATCCACAAAAGCCAGCACCCTAGGTGGGAAGCTGCTTAAGCTAACCAGTGGGACTGCTCCACTGTGGATAAATATTTAGTCATTGAACCAGTAGCTTAGAGTATTCTCCTGAAAGGTGGAAGACCCCTGTTCAAAATACTTTCTCCCCTTCTGGTAGAGAGGAGGGAATTGAACCTGGGTCTCCCACGTCTTTGGTGAGCACTCCTACCCCACTAGTCTAAAAGTTATAATATGCATAGCACCACCTATTCCTTGGGCCAGATTCTGAATGGGATCCAATCCAGTAGGCCTCTGAGTATGACTATTGGACTGAGCCCCACAAGTGGGATAGGTGGCTAAATGCCTATCTTCTTCTGATTTGTGAATTGCTTTGGGGCTTTGGTGGGATATAGGCATCTGGATGCCTAGAGTTGGGTAGCAGTGTGCATTTGCTCAGACACATAGACTTAGACGCCAAGGAAACTTTTACTCTGAAAACTTAGGTGTCAAGTGAATTTAGGCACCAACAGGGTTCTAAGAGTTTTGTGGATCCCATGGAGCCTAAAACTGGGACTTAGGTTCTTAAGTCTGGGGTTTAATACCTAAATACCTCTGTGGATTGGGTCCAGTGTGTCTGATCTGAAGCCAACTGATGTCAATGGGAATCTTTTCATTGACATCCGTGGACATTGGATCAGCCACAGAATGAAGCAGAGCTCCACAGAAGTCATTAGCTTGGCCAGTGCTGTTCTGTCTTTTAAATTAAGAATCTGGTCATACAATTTAAGTATTTTTAAATTGTTATCTTTTATCTACACATAACATTGACCACCTCAGACATCATCGGTGGGGATCAAACCTGGGACTTCCTGAAGTTAAAGTATCAACCTCTACTATCTGATCTAAAAGCTACATCTCACTTAGCTAGGGCTGTTGCAGGGGCATCACTCTCTTAGTAGCCTAGCCACAACTAAAGGGGGACACAGAGCCACAATGAGCTGGCAGGAGTTAAATACATAAAAGAAAATTGTAAAGATGTTAAACCTAGGAAATTCCAAAACCAAAAAATCTCTTTGTTTCAAAAACATGTAAAGGTTTGTAAATTAAAACAATATAGCTACCTATCACAATTTACAAAACCCACTAAAAAGGAAATGAGTTGTTAAGGATATAATATATCTTACACTACAATAAAAACATATTACTCTTAAGTATAAAGAAATGCAGATTTCATTGCAACAAAGTCTGACCCCAACTAAATAATATTGATGAGAGACAGAACAGTAACAACACAAACCCGTTTTGAAAAAGAAAAATATTTTTGTCTGATTGTGCCAGTACTTACACATATGATCTGAATCATGTGAGTTGTCTAATTGATATTAATGGGAACATTCACATCAGTCAAGTTGGGTGTAAATCTTTTTATGATCCAGAACTAGATATGTACCTGCTAATGACAAGAGCCTCCAATGCATGTCAACTTACACTCAACGACCAAATTGATTATTGACATTTTTTCTATAACATCATACTCAAACATCAATTATAATTACTTCCTAAAAAGACAGTTTCTGTCAGTTAATAAATTGTTATAGTACGTTACCAGGTGTTGCTGTTACATGTAGTCTTCTACTTCTTTTCTTGGGTTGCAAGCAGATGTTCAGTTTTAGGAAGACATGTTCTCTATGTACCTATGCTCTTTATGCAGTGTTGTTGTAGCCACGTTGGTCCCAGGATACTAGAGAGACAAGGTGGGTGAGGTAATATCTTTTAGTGGACCAACTTCTGCCGGTGAGAGAGACAAGCTTTCAAGCTTACACAGAGCTCTTCTTCAGGTCTGGCAAATGTACTCAGAGTGTCACAGCTAAATAATACATCATAATATGTGTTAACTACTTATTCTAAATAATCTGTTCCACCTTCTATTTAGCTGTGACACTGCGTACATTTCCCTGCCCTGAAGAAGAGCTCTGTGTAAGCTTGAAAGCTTGTCTCTCTCACCAACAGAAGTTGGTCCAATAAAAGATATTACCTCATCCACCTTGTCTCTCTAATGCTTTTGTTGTTAGTTTGGGTTATGCAAGATTCTGTGGAGAGGGAGCTGTTTGAGCAGCAGGAGACTGGCACATGAAATTGCAAGCCCAATAGCAAGGATTTTTTAATTAATCTGTAAAGTTGGGGGTCTTCTCCCTAAGACTGGAGAATTGCTAATATAATTCCTATTTTTATGAAGGGAAAAAAAGTGATCCAAGAAACTACAGGCCTGTTAGCTTGACCTCAATTATATGCAAGGTCTTGGAATTTTGAAAGATAAAGTAGTTAATGACAGAAGTGAACAGTAATCAGGATAAAATACAAACTGTTTTTTTCAAAAGGTACCTCATGCCAGACCAACCTGATTTCATTCTTTGAGAAGATAACTAATTTTTTTTAGACAAAGGAAATGCAGTAAATCTAATCTATCCAGATTTTAGTAGGGCACTTGATACAGTTCCACATGGGAAATTATTAGTTAAATTGGAGAAAATGGGGATTAATATGAGAATTGAAAGGTGAATAAGGAACTGGTTAAAGGGGAGACTACAACGGGCCATACTGAAAGGTGAACTGTTAGGCTGGAGAGAGTTTACTATTAGTGGAGTTCCTCAGGGATTGGTCTTGGGACCAATCTTATTTAACATTTTTGTTACTGACCTTGGCATAAAAAGTGGAAGTGTGCTAATAAAATTTGCAGATGACACAAAGTTGCGAGGTATAGCCAATATGGAGGAGGACTGGAATATCATACAAGAAGATCTGGATGACCTTGTAAACTGGAGTAATAGAAATGGAATTAAATTGAATAGTGTAAAGTGGAAAGTCATGCACTTAGAGACTAACAACAAGAATTTTTGCTATAAGCTGGGGACTTATCAGTTGGAAGTGATCAGGGCCGGCTCCAGCTTTTTTCCCACCCAAAGCAGCGAAGCGGAGGAAATAAATAAATAAAGCCGCGATCAGCAGCACTTCAGCAGCAGCTCTACCGCGCCGCTTCATTCTTCAGCAGCAATTCAGTGGCGGGTTCTTTGCTCCAAGAGGGACTGAGGGACCCGCTGCCAAATTGCCGCCGAAGACCTGGACATGCTGCCCCTTTCCATTAGCCGCCCCAAGCACCTGCTTCCTTTGCTGGTGCCTGGAGTCGGCCCTGGAAGTGATAGAGGAGGAGAAAGAGCTGGGTGTATTGGTTGCTCACAGGATGACTATGAGCTGTCAGTGTGATGTGGCCGTAAAAAAGTCTAGGTTTCTAACTATCGGAGGAGTTTCTAACCATCAGCTTTCCAAGGGGAGTTCTGGGGGCAAAAAACCTAACTGGCTTCAAGACTGAGCTTGATAAGTTTATGGAGGGGATGGTCTGATAGTACTGCCTACAATGGCATGTGGCCCATCAGCAATTGCCAGAAGCAAAAATCCCCAACAGCCGGAGATGGGACACTAGATGGAAACAACTTTGAGTTATTACAGAGAATTCTTTCCCTGGTACCTGCCTGGTGGGTCTCATCCACATGCTCAGGGACTAACTGATCACCATATTTGGAATAAGGAAGCAATTTTCCCTGGATCAGACTGGCAGAGACCCTGGGGTTTGGGTTTTTTTTTTGCCTTCCCCTGCAGCATGGGACATGAATCATTTGCAGGTTTAAACTAGTGTAAATGGTGAATTCTCTATAACTTGGAAGTCTTTAAACCATGATTTAAGAACTTCAGTAATTCAGCCAGAAATTAGGGGTTTATTTCAGGAGATGATGTGTGAGGTTCTGTGGCCTGCAATGTGCAGGAGCTCAGCCTAGATGATTATGATAGTCCCTTCTGACCTTATAGGTCTATGAAAGTTTGCTTGTGCCTGGTGCAGGTCACAGCTGATTATGTCAAATTCAGGACAAAACCAGAAAAAAAAACAGAGCAGACACATCCCAGCACTGGTGGTTATTCTAACATTAGAGTTCACCAAACCAGTAACAAAAGTGAGCTCCTGTAACACCACACTAATTAACAAGAAGCCAAACCATAGTCTCCTTAGGCAATCCAACCCCTATCACCACCCAGACTTCTGGTCTTTATGATGAGAAGTTACTGAAAACCAGATTCATCACACATAAGTAGGGCCCTACCAAATTCACAGTCCATTTTGGTCAAGTTCACGGCAATAGGATTTTAAAAATAGTAAATTTCATGATTTCAGCTATTTAAATCTGAAATTTCACTGTGTTGTAATTGTATGGGCCCTGACCCAAAAACGAGTTGGGGGAGGGGCTGTCACAAGATTATTGCAGAGGGGTGCAGTACTGCTACCCTTACTTCTGTACTGCTGCTGGCGTTGTTGCTGACTTCAGAGCTGGGCAACTGAAGAATGGCTGCTGCTGGCCAGGAGCCCAGCTCTGAAGGCAGCGCTACCACCTGCAGCAGCGCAGAAGTAAGAATGGCATGATATGGTATTGCCACCCTTACTTCTACATTGCAGCCACCACTCTCTGGCCATCCAGCAGCACAAAAGTAAGTGTGGCATGGTATGGTATTGACACCCTTAATTCTGTGCTGCTGCTGGCAGGGTGCTGCCTTCAGTGCTGGGCGCTTGGCCAGCAGCTGCCGCTCTCCGGCCGCCTAGCTCTGAAGGCAGCACAGAAGTAAGGATGGCAATACTGCAACCCCCCTAAAATAACCTTGAGACCCCCCTGCAACTCCCTTTTGGATCAGGACCCCAATTTGAGAAACACTGGTCTCCCCTGCTTTTCATCGGTAAAACTGTTATCATTCAGGGGTTGTTGTTTTTTGCTTCACACCCCTGAACAACAAAAGTTTTACTGATGAAAGTCCAGTGTAGACAAAACCTAAGTGTATGGAAAGTTACAGGCAAAAGATGGAGTCTTAGATCACAAGTCCTTGTCACATGTCCTTACATGCCTTGCTGAATCATGGGGCAGCCATTGCCTCAGAGCTCTCTGAAACATCTCCAGGAGGGGCTCATTGGGTGAGCAGATTGTCCTTAATGGACCATCAAGCAGGCTGGATAGCCTTGATGCAAATCTCTCTTGGGGGTTGTCACCCAAGGACACAACACACGTTTGAGATACAAATACGTAGCATATAAACAGGATAATCATATTTATCAGATTACAACTTTTCCATTGATACCTTACATGACATACTTTGTATCAGATTTAGTGCAATTTTGTAACAGTGGTAGTTGTATTAGTATAACTAGTATTCTTCCTGTCTATTAGGTCTGCCATCTTTCTAATTGCTAGTAGCCAGACTCCCAAGGCCCTGCCCCCTTCCCTGCCACTTCCCCCAAGACCCTGCCCATGCCCTGCTTCTTCCACCCAAGGCCACGCCTCTGCTCCACCTTTTTCCTCAAGGCCCTGCTCCCTTCTCCACCTCTTCCCTGGAGGCCCACCCCTTTCTCTGCCTATTCCCCCCCAAGGCATTGCCCCTGCTCTGATCAGACTTTCTGGTCAAAAACTAGGCACCTGGCACCCTAAATGGCACCTGAACACAGAAGCCCAAAACCGGACTCTCTGGGTAAAACCCAGATGGGGGTAACCCTACTTTCTATATAGCATTACATCTTGGTCACTGAGTAGATGGATTTTCGAGGTAGAGTTGCTCCCTGAGCAACTGGGTGTTTGGTGTTAAGCTGCGATACCTGAAAGAAGGGATTTCATGCATGCTTCTTTGTAGTCTATTCTATTCAGGTTACTGTATTGCCTTCCTCACACAAATATGAGCACCTCCATTCCAGGACTGGAGTATATATGTGAGTAAAACAAGTTACACTTAGAATATACCAAAATTCAGCATCACTAACTTGTTCTCCACTGGGAAGCCAGCCTGCTAAGCTCTGGAAGTCTGCTACCATTCGACAGAGGGGCAATAATGGTGTAAGAATGGAATACTGGTGTTGGAAGAAGGAGAAACAATATATTAAGAGATATTTCCCTTTTAACAGAATCCCTTAAGATAATGGTGGGCAACCTGTGGCCCGCGGACCACACGCGGCCCATCAGGGTAATCCGCTGGTGGTCTGTGAGACAGTTTGTTTACATTTGCACGGCTACTCGCAGCTCCCAGTGGCACAAGTTCACCATTCCCAGCCAATGGGAGCTGCGGGAAGCAAACTGTCCCACAACCCACCAGCATATTACCCTGACGGGCCGCGTGCGACCCATGGGCCGCAGGTTGCCCACCACTGCCTTAAGATAATATTTAATTAATGAAATCAAGTTAAAAATAATACAGTAAAAACATGAAGATTCCATGGGTCAGAGTTAAGAATATTTTTTGTAAATAATGTGATAGGTGATGATAGGCGAAATTATTATTTAGTAAACTTTTTTTTTTGAGGGGGGGTGGGGATCATAGGTATAGGTGTGTTATACAAAGAGAGAGAATGAAATTCTGCATTGGGCATTAGTCAATATCTACTGCTTCAGAAGAAACCATAATAAACCCCAAACATACAAAGTATCATAGCCATGTAATATTATGGCAGAATTCCTTACAGTTGACCAAATGGGCCCCAAACCCAGCCAGGCAGATTCCTGCTTTCAGTGGTGCTCTGTGTAGGCATATGGGTTCCCTCGAGTGGCATTCATTATAGCATCAGGTTCTTAAAGTGCATCCAAAATTACTTATACATTTTACAGGATGGAGTGGGTATAGAGTTATCCAACTCAGCAGCTAAAAAATACCCAAGCAATAAGAGAGGCTGAGACAGAAGGAGTGACAGCTCATAGACCTGAAGAGGCTCAGTAGATGTTAAAACACTTAAAAATAAACAAACAAAAATACTACTATATAATCAGGCATTACATGGCTTGACTGAAAATTTACAGATAAATTGTATTAATTAGTCTTACATAATTCTCATAGAAAATGTCATGACCATGAAAACTTTTACTGAACAAATAGCCTCACCAGGTTATTTTCACAGCAGATATGTCAGCACTTAAATGAGATAATCTTTACAACAGAAAAAGTAACTTCTTCAGCAACTAACAGTATTCCATGGTAAGACAATAAAGAAAAAATATTAATGAAAAATGCCTGTTTAGCTTTGCCTCCTGCATTTGCAGCTTGTTTCACTTTGTTTCGGTATTCATTTCACTTTGCTACGAGTGAACAATAGAATCTATACAAATTTGACAGTAAAGTAAAAAATAGAACCAAATAATGTGTTGAATAATGTACTCGATGAATTTCATGATATTTAAAATATATATTAAACACATTTCAAAAATTTCCCCACCTATAAAGATGGTCTGATCACTTGTCAGATATTGCAAATAAATTATTTGACAAACTTTTGCATTATTGTTCAAATATATAACTCAACAATTTAAAAAGTAAAAACACCCCAGACATGAAAGAATGAAACATATGTAATAATGAGATGAAAGAATATACACACTCCCTTCAACAAGGTTTCCAATAATAAATGAGGTCCCAATCTGCAAACATTACTGTACACACATAATTTTATGCATGTAACTAATCCTATTGTGTTCAATGGCACTTTTCATGTACATAAGAGTTGGTGTGATCTGGTCCTAAGGAGCAAAAGTTGACTAGGTTGTTATGTCATCAAAATCCTGAGATACACCTCTACCCCGATATAACACTGTCCTCGGGAGCCAAAAAATCTTACTGCATTATAGGTGAAACCGCGGTATATCGAACTTGCTTTGATCTGCCAGAGTGCACAGCCCCACCCCCCCGGAGCGCTGCTTTACCGACTTATATCTGAATTCGTGTTATATTGGGTCGTGTAATATCGGGGTAGAGGTTTATATTATATATGAGTACATACACAAAAAATGGATTACTTTTGTATGTTGTATTTTACAATGGTTTAATAAGCAAAATGTGATTTTAAATGTTTTAAATATATTAAAATGCAATTGTATATAATTTTAAATATATTTAAAAGTCTAAGGTGCTGTTGCTGAAGAAATATTTCTCTCCTGTCACTTTGACCACAACATCCTCCTCCTTAAACTCCCACTGACTTAAATGGGAACAGTACTGGGTCCTAAATTCATTCACTGGATTCCTATCTTTAATCTTATCAAATTCAAGATTTTTAGTCCAGACCCTATGTAGGATTAAATCCTACTGGTTTTATTTACTTGAGTAGTCTTATTGACTTCAGTTGGAAGTCTTGTATGAAAATCAAGACATTTTGGGGACATGATCTCACTCCAGTCTACATCTTTGCTGTTATTTAGGACCTCAATAGTTCCCCAGCTTTCTGTAGGCCTTCTGCACAGGAATTTCAGTCTTATCTGAACAGTTGTCCATGCTTTGTCTTCTCTGTGTAAACTGCAAGTTCTCTAAGGTCCTGTTTCAAAACCTATTAGTTTCAATAGATGTTGAATTAGGGTATAAGGAAGGGATCATGTGTATTATGTTTTAAGTACTTTGAACATTTAGTATTGTATAAATGCTTAATATATCTTCTGTATTTTGTTTTTTAAAGACTTAACATCAAGAAAAACAACTGCTTTTAATTTATTCACATACTGCAGTCCTATTTGTTAAAATGTTATGTTTGTTTCGGATTTTTCCTCTCTCCTCTACAACTAACTAACTAACTAAATAAAATGAAAAGTAATATATATGTCTATGACGTGCTAGTATTTCTGCAATTACATTTTCAATGTAAACTATTACTGAATGTATTTTTGCTATATACATGATGTGTGTGTCTATATAAGAATAAACATGATGATGAGTAGTGGTCATTCTTTTTATCTTTCTGCACCCTCAGTGTGTGGGGCATCCATTAGCTTCTACCATTTATTTTGGTCTTGTGCTGGTAGGTTCAGGCTTCTGAGTGCCATGCTGATTTATTTGGCTTCTTTCTCTATTGTTCTGTGTAAAGTTTTTCTAGGTTGCCCTCTTTTTCTCTTTCCATGTGGTGTCCATGTTATCACTTGCACCCAAAGTCATGTTGATGGTAGCCTCAAAGCATGCCCCCCAATATGCCAATCATCATCTTCTTACTATATTTGAGATGCTTTAGATTGGTTTGGTTTACTTAGAATTTCTGATGCTGCAAGAAACTCTTTCCAATGGACTCTGAAGATCTTCCGCAGGCATTTACTTTGGAATGAGCTGAACTTTTTATCTATTTCTGTTGTAGATTTGCTTGACTTTGCTCCAAAAAGGAAGACAGACATGATGCTGCTGTTAAAAATTTGTATTTTTTTTCAGTGCCAATCATGCTACTTTTCCAAATTGCTTCTAGCTTATGCAAGTTGTTTGCTGCTTATGATATTTTTGCTTAACATCTAGCATGGTGTCATCATCATTGCACATCTCACTCCCTAGTGGATAAAATGGCTTGTTCTAGTGTTTCTTTGTACATCTAAAGGTTACTTTGGGGACACTGATAGCCATATATTTTGTCTTCCCTTTGTTGATGAGCACACTAGTTTGTGTGGGGTGGTAGGAATATTTTATTGACATAAGCTTGAAAGGCAAGCATTATTCATGAATGATGAGACTGTGAGTTAAGCAGATCTCAGGAAACAAGTTTTGTTGGCAAAAATTCGAGCTGTATTTATTATGATTTATGGCATGACCTGAGTCTCCTGATGGAAATGTATCTTTGTATTACATTATTGTTTCCCTTTCTTTATACACACACACACACACACACACACACACACACACACACACACACACACACACACACACAAATGTCTTTATTTGGGGAAGCAATATAATTAGATGTCAAGGATTCTGCGCACCGAGACTATAATGGAGCAGAACTTTTTACACTTTTCAATAAAATAAGCATTTCCTAAATTCTCTCCAGAGTGTGTAGTTACAGATTGATATGTAGAATCATAGAATATCAGGGTTGGAAGGGACCTCAGGAGATCATCTAGTCCAACCCCCTCCTCAGAGGAGGACCAATCCCCAGACAGTTTTTGTTTTTTTTTTTTAACCGAAGATCTCTAAATGGTCCTCTTAAGGATTGAGCTCACAATCCTAGGTTTAACAAGCCAATGGTTAAACCACTGAGCTACTCAGCCTTCAACTTAACTGACTCAAAGTTCATCCAATACATGCTTATATGACATCATAAATACATATGTGATTGTATACAAACTGTTACTAAAATTGCTCATGGAATGAACAGATAAGTAAGAAATAATATAAGAAGGTCTTTTTTTATACTGGATAACTACAGGACTTGGGTTGGCATTGTGTGGCATGAAAATAAAAGCTAACAACCCAAAAAGTGGAGTTATGCTTCTTGAAATGCTATTGCTTTCTTCCCATGGAAAGTGAGCCTTGGCGTTCCTTTGATTTTTTTTCCCCTTCCACATCTACCCCCCGGCTCTCCTAACCCAAACATTGTTGCTGTTTTTCTGGCTAAGAACTTAAGGTCTTGTAGATGGTGCAGTGACTCCTGTGGCCAATTCAGTGGGATACTAGGCATTCTCCTCTATCAGAACCAAGTGTGCTCTCATTGCAGTGCTTGCAGCTAGCTCACCAGGCCATCCTGTTGTTTTCACAGAAAGCTTTTTTTAATTGTAATAAAAGCAAATAATTACACAAGTACTAATTCCAAATAAATCTTCAGCCAATAACATTCTTCCTTTCATAATCCTTGTTATATGATTGTCTAATGAATCATTTCTGTGCCTAAAATGTAAAAGTTTGTACAACAAAATTACACCATTCTTGGCCTATACCTACAAGTTGTAAATTTAAATGCACTAATTTAACATGATAGTGTCATATATGTTTACCACCCAATCACAATAGAATGATCCTTTGTGTGTGCACTGTTGTAACACCAACATGGTCGTCAGAGGGCGGGATTGAACCTGGGACCTCTGAAGCTTAATGCATCAGCCTCTAATGCATGAGCTAAAAGCTACATGGCCCTTGGCTCAGTGTAGCAGAGTAATTAATTACTCTCTAAGTGGTCTCAATGCCACTAGAGGAGACAAAGCACCACACCAAGGAGGTGTGTGGGTTACACTGTACATTGTGACAATTCCATAAATAAATGGAAATATTTTCCCCAACGTAAAGAATGAAAACTACAGTAAAATCTTCCAAGATGAGTTCATAAATCTTCTGTGGATTTAAAATTAGATAATTAATAAGTTTAAATAAAATGTGTATCTTTTTGAGGTAGGTTCTGATACTGTGCTGATTGCCATTGTAATACTATTTGTTTTATTGAAATCACTATTGTACATAAAGGAAATCATGATTCCCGCCTCAAGAATTAGAATCTAAATAAAACAGAGTACACAATATTAAATTATATACTTGCTGAAGGTCCTAACTTCAAGAGCAGCAATTTTATGTCTATTCAGTATGTGCATTACTGTTGACAGGTGGTCTAGGAAGCCAAAGCCCTCCTGGCGACACCATCTTCGCAGCCAGGCATTCACCTCCATGATGCATCTGTCTCTGCCCGGGCCCCTACCTTTGACAGGAAGAATTGAAGAGAATACCACCTGCGCTCCAAACTCCTTCACCCGTGCTCCCAGAGCCCTGTAGTCACTCTTGATCCGCTCAGTGTCACACCGCGCAGTATCATTTGTGCCCACATGGATGAGTAGCATGGGGTAGTAGTCAGAGGGCCGGATAATCCTCGACAATGCCTCCGTAACGTCTCGGATACGGGCCCCCGGCAGGCAGCATACCTCCCGAGATGAAATGTCAGGGCGACAGATGGGCGCCTCCGTCCCCCTCAGCAGAGAGTCTCCGACCACCACTACCCTACGTTTCCTATTCGCAGTGGTGGCAGCAGACTCTCCAGTCTTAGGGGTACGAGGCTTCTCCTCCTTTACTGTAGGGAGTGATTCCTTCTTTCCTGTATCAAGAAGAGCATAACGGTTACCTATAACCACGGCAGGAGGGTTCGGAGCAAGGGTGGAGCACTGCCTGCTGCCAGAAGTAACCAGCTGCCAGCGTCCACCCTGAGCCATCTCCTCCTCCACCAGTGGTGTATCAGCAGTCCTGTGTACTGGGACAGCTACCTCAGCTGTCTCCACATGGACACTGTCGAGGAATTGCTCGTGGATACGGATGCTCCTCAACCTAGCCACCTCCTCCTGTAGCTCTCCCACCTGCTGCCTGAGAGATTCCACCAGCAGGCACCTTTCACATTGGATGGTCCCCCCAGTCTGGATATCAGTAAGTGGAAATTGCAAGTTACAGTCTTTGCAAAACCACACCAGGATCTGGGTAGAGGCATCCATGCTTAGGCACTCTGTCTGGCTACAGGCACAGGTGGAGGAGACAGTAGCAGTGCTGGCACAGGTGTTGCGGGTCTTCCTAACCATCGTAAGCCTCCCTCTGTCAAACTCCCGTCTGCAGCCCCCTGTCAGCTGAAAGGGTTGTTTAAGCAAACAGTTAGAATGTAGTTGCTTTATAGGTATTAAGGGGAATCAAGAGAAAACAGATGGAACCGGCAAGGGACCCTCGCCCCCTTCCTGCTCCCCTTCCAAACTCCCTTGCGAAACTCCCTGTTAGCAGCCCCTGTTCACAAAGCTCCCTGGTCGCTTGTGCGCTGCTTTATAAAGCCCTGGCCTGTATGAATGCCCCGCCCACTGATTAAGGCTCAGCCACTTACCAGAGGCTTCTAGCTTTCAAACCTTCCTTTGAAGCTCACAGCTTCCAACTGCCAGCCACAGCACAAGGTCCTTCAAACAACCAAAACAAACAAACAGACTGACAAACACAAGCTCAGCACACAGCAAGTAACCCTCAAACACAAACAAACACACACTACAGACAGTCACTTACCCCAAAAGGTTGCTGTATTGCTCCTCCTTCACCTGGAGAACTCCCTTGCGAAACTCCCTGTTAGCAGCCCCTGTTCGCAAAGTTTTTCCAACTGTCATTCTTTTGTAGTGCGCTCCAGCATCTGCAGTGAGAGAGGATGGATCCCGCACCTCTGTCTTATGCGCTGTTAGCTGTCGTGAGGACATCGTGCATGGCAGCACAGTTACTCTCAGAGTTACTCGCAAAATTAGCAGAGGATGAATTGCAGGCATCCGAGTGTGATATGGACAGCAGCAACTTATCTATGCTTTGTGCATTCACAGAGCAGCTGCATACGGTAGACCGTCACTTTTGGGCTAGGGAAACAAGTACTGATTGGTTCGCATTGTCATGCAGGTGTGGGATGATGACCAGTGGGTACAGAACTTCAGGATGCATAAAACAACCTTCATGGAGCTATGTGCTGAGCTGGCCCCGACCTGCGGCACAAGGACACCAGATTGAGAGCTGCCCTTCCGGTAGAGAAGCATGTTGCAATCACTGTGTAGAAGCTGGCGAATCCAGACTGCTACTGGCCAGTCACAAATCAATTTGGAGTAGGAAAGTCCACTGTTGGGGCTGTATTACTCCAAGTGTGCAAGGCAATAAATCGCATCCTGCTGTGGGAGGACCGTGACTCTGGGAAATGTACATGAAATAGTGGATGGCTTTGCAGAGATGGGTTTCCCTAACTGTGGCGGGGTGATTGATGGCATACACATTCCAATTTTAGCACCAGACCACCTTGCCTCTGAATAAATCAAGAGGAATGGATACTTCTCCATGGTGTTGTAGGCGCTTGTGGATCACAAGGGGCGTTTCACGGACATCAATGTAGGCTGGTCTGGAAAGGTGCATGACGTACACATCTTCAGGAACAGTGGCCTGTACAGAAAGCTGCAGGTGGGGACTTTCTTTCCAGACCACAAGTTCACAGTGGGGGATGTGGAAATGCCCATAGTAATCCTGGGAGACCTGGCTTACCCCTTACAGCCCTGGCTCATGAAACCTTACACAGGGCACCTGGACAGCAGCAAGGAGCATTTTAACAACAGGCTGAGCCACATGGTAGTCGAACGTGCCTTTGGCCATTTGAAATCCCGCTGGAGGTGTTTAAATGGCAGGCTAGACCTTACCAAGGATAATATTCCCGTGGTCATAGCCACGTGCTGCACTTTGCATAATCTGTGTGAATCTAAGAGTGAAATGTTTGCTCAGGTGTGGAGCACTGAAGCAGAGCGCTTGGCTGCATAGTTTGAACAGTCAGATGTTATGGCTGTCAGAGGAGCCCAGAGTGTTTGAGGAACCACTTTGACAATGAGGGGCAATAACACATCTGCTTTGGAGTTGCTTCCCTGTTGCATCCATGTACAATTTTGGGGCCCAAGCTACGTGCAACACAATGCTTTAGGAACCTGTTCCCGAGAGTGAAAAGAGTGCTATACACTTTTGTAGAACACAGAATAAAAACGCTGTATCATTAAATACCTTAGCCTTTATTTATTGTTAAATAAATGAGGTAAAACCTCACAACTGTGTGTAGCTCCAGCTATCGTTGTGCAAGCTATGAGAGGGGGTGGAGTGATGGAGAAACTCAGGATTGCTGTGAAGTGAAAAGGAATGTGTGGGCATAGAGGGGGGTGGGCTTGGCAAAGAATTGTGCATCTACTGCAGTGGCGCTCGAACTCGGATCTGCTCAGTCTGCAGCTGTATCAGAGACTTGAGCATCTCTGTCTGATCCTCCATAACTTTTATCATCCGCTCTGTCGCTTCCCTAGCAAAAGCAGCATTCTCTTTTCTGTCCTGCCTTTCGGCTTCCCAGCTCTTTCCGTTTCCTGGTCCGTCTCTCATCATGCTGTATAATCTCGCGGAAAATGTCTTCTTTGCTGCGCCTAGGGTTTTTTCTTATCTGCCGCAGCTGGTCCGCAGTGGTGTGTGGTGTATTCTTCAAGGTCTGTGCTGAACAGAAGAGGGATTGTTACATTCCAGCAAATGATTAAAACATTTTAGTAGCAAGGGCCTTTTGCTAGTAGAAATCATTTTCTCTCTGAACTCTAAGCAGGCACACAGCTCTGCAAACATCTCAATCATGGTGAGTGTCGGGAGTAGGGGGAAGGCGGTTGTGCGTACGGACAAAATGGTCATAGCTTGAAGGCAGCTTTGCAGGGAACTCATTCTAAAATTATCACACACTTTTCCACAGGCGGCCAACCTGCTGGCTGACATCTCGCTGCTATGTGTTACCAGGGAAACCAGGGCCCAACTGCTGAATGCTTGCGGCTTTCACCCCAGTCTATATGCAGCTCAGCTATGTGCTGCTTTGGTCCCAGCTCCAGTGATTGCTAAATGGCATGGTACAGTTTCCTACAATTGGGGAACTAACAAGGCTGCAATCCCTTGGAATCTGCAGCAGAGGATTAACAAGTACCTCTTGGAAACTTTCCAGAGCCTCTCTCTGGAGGATTCCCTGCAGGTCTCCATGTCTATCGACACCCAGCTTGGCCATGCAGATTAGCTACACAGGGCAATGTCCAGCTCACAGAAAACACTACCTGCCTCCCACTTTTCGATTCCCTCCATAAGCCACAGCAATTTACCCGGTGTCTCATCTGCTTCCTGCTCCCTGTTGAGCACTTCTGGAGTGGAGAAAAGTTTCTGTCTGCCTGCTGCACCAGGTGACCCCACTGGGAGCATCACATCCTCTTCTAGATTGACTTCTTCATCCACAATTTCAGCCTCCGGGTTACCCACTCTTTCTGCTGCCTGCGAAGTATCCATGGGGCAATTGGGAATGGAGGTGGGGTCACCACTGAGGATAGCATTCAGCTCCTTATAGAAGCAGCAGGTCTTAGGTGCACCACTGTAGCAATGGTTCACCTCCTGCGCCTTATGGTATGCCTACCCCAGCTCCTTTATCTTTGCTCTGCACTGCTGCGTGTCCCGATCATAGCCGTTTTTGCACAAGCCCTGAGAAATTTGCCCATATGTGTCCCAATTCCTATGGGTCACTTGCAGCTGCGACTGAACAGACTCCTTTCCCCATTTACTGATCAGATCCAACAACTCAGCGGTGGTCTAAGCAGGAGCGCATTTGGTGTGAGAGCCAGCCATGCTCACCTGGGAAGCCACCTGTGAAGCTCCTATGGGAAGCCAGCAAACAGGAAATGAGTTTTAAAAATCCTGGGGCTTGCAAGGGGGAGGGGTGGGTTGGCTGCAGGGCAGTGGAGTTCAAACCACTGACCAGAGCGGTAGCATGGGAATTGTGGGATACTTTCTGGAGGCCAATAAAATCGAAAAAAAACCCTGTGGTGTCTACACTGGCTGTTTGTCGGCAGTAAAGGGAGGGGAAAAGACAAAAGTCTCGCAGGGATGGAAGATTTTTGTCACCAAATCTAGGTGGTTTTTTTTGAAAAAAGGGACCTTGCAGTGTGTACGCTATCTCTGTTTTGTCGCCAAAAGGCAGTTTTTGGCAACAAAACTTGCCAATGTAGACAACCCCTAAGAAAGGAGACGTGATTGAAGTAGAGAGAAGATTGTTATATAAGAGACTGCATTTTGTATTGGGAAAATGAGCAGGGCAAAATGGGATTTGGGTAAGCAGAGAGGAGCTTACAGTAGTTGAATTGAATAATGATCAGATGGCCACAAACAAGGATTCTAGTGGTGGGAATGGAGAAGAAATGATGTGATTTAGAACTCTTATAAATGAAGAAGCCAAAAGCCCACAGGGGCTATACGGTAAATTTTGTTACAATTTGAACGAAGAAAGACTTAAATATGGAGACTGATTTATAACATCTCATTGAAACCATACCTGTCAAAATTTGAATTGTATAGATATGTATATTTGAGAGTAAAACAGAAACAATTTTTAACTGTACTGAAATACATATAATTAGGAGTGTTTTGGAGGAACTGAATAGAAAACATTAAATTCTATTCCAAAAAATATTGTCTTTCTGTAACAGCCCACTCTATCTATAGGTTGGCAGAACTATATACTGACATTTTTACTTCAGTATCAGTAGGGCCCTACCAAATTCACTGTCCACTTTGGTCAATTTCACTGTCATAGGATTTAAAAAATTTTAAATTTCACGATTTCAGCTATTTAAATCAGAAATTTCACTATGTTGTAATTGTACGGGTCCTGACCCAAAAAGGAGTGTGTGTGTGGGGGGTCACAAGATTATTGTAGGAGGGGTTGCGGTGCTGCTACCCTTACTTCTGCACTGCTGCTGGCAGTGTCGCTGACTTCAGAGCTGGGCAGCTGGAGAACGGTGGCTGCTGGCCAGGAGCCCAGCTCTGAAGGCAGCGCCACCACCACAGCAGCACAGAAGTAAGGATGGCATGATATGGTATTGCCACCCTTACTTCTGTGCTGCTGCTGGTGAGGCACTGTCTTCAGAGCTGGGCGCCTGGCCACCAGCCACTGCTCTGCAGCTACAAGCCACCACTCTCTGGCCACCCAGCTCTGAAGGCAGCACAGACGGAAGGATGGCAATACCGCTACCCTTAAAATAACCTTGCGACCCACCAGCAACTCCTTTTTGGGTCAGGACCCCCAATATGAGAAATGCTGGTCTCCCCCATGATATCTGTATAGTATAGGGTAATAGCACACAAAAAAACAGATTTCACGGTCCGTGACACGAATTTTGTAGGGCCCTAAGTATCAGTGAAGTGGAACCTAGGCATCCTCTCCTTTTGCCTTATCTTTATAGGCCATCATGGTTTAGCAGTAATCTGTAAAAACGGAAGCATGAAGGAAGATGGCTGGAGTGACAGTAGTGGAAGTCATGTGCCAAATCGGACTAATTGTTTGTTTTGCTCCCCTATCCAGTTAATTGCCATTTGTGGGGAAAGCTGGAAAACAAAAAGGCAGCAGCAGGCAGGTTCTGGTAACAGAGAGAGATCAAACAAAATGCCAGGCCCCTGGCTGCAGCAAAAATGGGAATTCCATGGCAAAAATGATGAATTCTGGGGTTAGAAAATTGTGGAATTCACACGTGAATAAGACAGTTCACACTTCTTAAATGCATTGTTTCAGACTCAGGAATCTACTACTCCATTGGATTATGCTCACTTTTAGGTTATTTCTGCAACTATAAGGACTAGAAAGGTAGTTGTAAAATGAAAGCTGAGACTCTGTATCAAGGACTAAATGCTGTGACTGGAATCACTGAAGCTGTAAAGCTTTGACGACTGTGTTGCCAATTCTTGTAATATTTGGTGTTTTTCTTGAAGTCCCAACTGCTAGAATTTGCCATACCGTGCCTGCATGTTTATGAAGTGCTGACCACAATTGAGCCCTGATCTGCTAAGGCCCTCAGGCATTAGTGTGATGCGTGCTTTGTGTATGTAGACGAGTGCACTTGCATACGTGTACGCACAGGGCTGGGGAAGGCTGAGTGAGCAGCAGCCTCCCCTATGTCCGCCGCTGCAGGGTGGCGGCAGCTAGGGGCAGGAGCCGGGTGCCCAGTGCAGCAGGTACGAGCGCGCGGGAGACTGGTGAGAACTGAAGGGCTCGCTCCCGGATTTCCCGGGGAGGGGGGCGTTGAGGGCTCAGTCGCGCCTGCGCAGTCGCTCCGTGTGTGTGTCTGACACCCGGAGGGGGTGGGGCCGAGGCGGCTGCGCGGAGGGCGGCGGCGGCTGTGAGAGAAACTCCGCGCGGGGAAGCAGCGCCGGCCTCGCCCCCTGCAGCGGGAGTCGGGAGCGAGCGAGCGGCGCGGGGCCCCAGCGGACACATAAGCTCGCTCCGGTTTCCAGCGCGGCCCTTCCGGGACCGGCCTCCGCCGGCAGCAGGGGGCTGCGCGGGCGCTGCGGCCGGGTCTCCAGCCGGAGGAGGCGGCGGCAGGGCAGCGGGGGGCCGCTGGGGGAAGAGGTGTCACTGCGCCCCCTGCCCCGGCCCGATTGGATGAGCTGCGCCGGGGCCGGTGTTGGCGTTTGCGGCCTCCCCATGGCCGGGCCCCGGCGGTGAAGGCAGCGGGAGCCGCCTGTGTCCGTGTCTCGCCGGGGAGGCAGCTCAGCCGCCAGGGGGCGGGGAGAGGGATGTGCGCGGCCGCCTCCGCCGCAGGAGCCGCCGCCACCGAGACTGGGGCCGAGGGCGGCTTCTTCTTCTTCTCCTCTTCCCGCGGGTCCTGCCCGGCGGGGGCCGTGGGGTCCCAGGAGGGCTCAGCCATGGGGCTCGGGGCGCTGCCAGGAGCGGCGGGGCCGCCACCTCCGGGCTGCAGGGACCGCTACCAGCTGCTGCTCTCGGGCCGGGCCCTGGCAGACACATACCGGAAGATTTACACGGCGGCGCTGAGCGACAGGGATCCGGGGAGCCACACGAGCAGGTAACGCACCCCAGGCCTCCGGGGCCAAGCGGGACGCCCTCCCCCCACCCAGTAGGCAGCTGCCTGGCGTGTCATGCACTCTTTTCCTTAGCTGCCAGGGTGGTCCTATGATAGAGGACTAATGCGACCATTCAGGGTGGTAATGTATCCTCATTGCTACCTAGCGTGTCCGCAGAGGGAGCCCCCGGCCTCCCACCTGGGCAGGTAACGCACCCACTCGCCCTGGGCCTGCCCGGAGTCAACAGGCAGGTAACGCCTGGCCCCCAAGGACCCAGAGTTAGATAACGAGCCAGCCAGCGAGGTGGTAATCCCAAAATCCCGAGGGTCTGGGGTAGGTAATACCTCCCTCACTAGAGCCTCCATGCAAATACCATTCATCCAAGGGGGGGTGGTACCTGGTAACAGAGCTCACTCCCTTATTCCTCCCTTGCTGGAGTCCCCCAAACAAATCACCCGGCCTAGTGACTACTTATGACAGGGTGATTCTGATAGGTAGTATGTCTAATTTGCTGTTTCCCCACCTGGGGGGTAATGCACTCACCCTGTAACTGAGATCATCCATGTGGATATTACACCCTTACCCCAAGGCAATGCACTCAGCTAATGTATCACCACTTGGACCTCCCAGTTAGGTAAGGTGCCCATTTCTTCTGCCCATACCTGTGTCTTTGAGCTGCTACCCCCTCTATCTACCCTGCCTCTGCTAGCCAGCTAGCACATGTAATCCTTGCCAGCCAACTCACTGGGTGCTTAATGTATATCCTGCTCTACCCAGTTCTCTGGGGCAGGTAAGGTACTCTCCTCAACCGGCTCCACCTTGGCATGTGTTGCACCTACTCTCTAACCACCAGACAGCTAAAACAGCTGGTACCTTTGGCTCCTGGGCAAGTGTGAGGCCCTCCATCTAAGTTTTAGTCTGCCATGGACAGACTGTGCCCATTCCCCAGTCACTGTTCTCTTCCCAGGGCAGTTTCCGTGCCCAGGTATTTTGACTTAAGGCAAGATGGCGCCTCTTTGGGGACCTATGCACCTAAGCCTGCTTCCTCCGCAACCCTGGGCCAGGAACTCTGTCTTTACACCAGATATCGTGCTCTCCCCCTCCCCCCAAGCCCCTGTCCCTGCTTTGAGGCTCATCCTCCAACCTGTTCTCTTCATCCTAGACAGGTGCTCTCCCCCATGGTCTGTAATGCGCTGGGTGGGTGGAGAGGATGCAGGATCAAGGGTGGGGGCTATCACACCAGATGGCCTTCTTTCCCAGCAGCAGCACCTGGAGCATGTGATGTGCTAGGGAGATGGGATGGGGGTACCAGCACACTACATACTCCATCCTGCCTAGCAGCAGCTGTGTGAGGTTGCGTGGGGCAATCTGCAGCAGTGGTGGGGAGAGGGGAGGCCAGATGTGGGTCCCATGTGGACTCCGGGTTCGGTTAGGCAGAACCCTATGGGGCTGTTGGGGAAAAGGTGGCTGGTGCAAGCTGGGTTCTAACCCTCCATTCTCTCGCTGCTGGGAGTGAGAGTCAGTGCATGGTGGCAGTGGCTGCTGAGATAGTATGCAGCGGGGTATTGCCCAGAACCAGGGGTGGGGCAGAATGGGGCTCACCCCAACCAAAATACTTACAGCCCCATTTGGGATTAGGGCAGCCTTGACCCTGCACATGGCTGTTTCTTGCCATGGGCTGCAGTTTAGGGATGTGCGAATGTTGCATCTTGCACAGGGAGGCTGCAGTGCCTGATTCTCCCATTCAGCTCTGAAGGGGATAGGTCCTGCTGCTTCCATGACAGCTGTGGAGTCTGTGCTCAGAGTCAGCAGTGAGTGCCTGGGGAGCTGGGTGTTGGGTTTGCCACATGAAAATGACCTAAGGGGCAGGAGTGAGTAGGGTGCTAACCTCTTCCCAGGCTGGGTCATAGCGGGGGACCTGCTGGTGGCTGCTTCTTCATGCACAACAAGGGAGAATGTTGTTGCGATGAATCCCTTTGGTTTCACCTTCCCGGTGAGCAGGGTCTGCGCTCATCTTTCACTCTTACTCTGGGAGATTGCTGAGGATTTCAGTGACATGTTCACCTGTCTCATTTGGAGACCCTCCTAAGTACAGGAGGTGGAAGGGTGCTGTATTTATTCACATTCTCGAGTTGAATTAAGTTGTGACATAGGGTAAGCAGAGCCAGTCACAAGAGAAATATTAGCTTTGTGAATCAACTCCTTGACTAGTAAATGCTGGTGAAACATTAAAATTAAGTGTGGTTTTTTTTTTTTTTTTTTTTACAGTTTGACTTTACTTACTCGAATTATGTCCCCCTTTTGAAAGCACAGGGGATCCAATAATTAATTGTAGCCAGTGTGTCTATGAGAGAAGTAATTTTGCAAACTACAAGAATAATGCAACCTTCTGATTTATCTGTTGGCCAGTAGGCGTCTCTGGGCCCTGACCTTTAGTGTGTGTTTTTGTGCACCACCTCATTCTGTCCCATCTGTATAACCAAGAAACTGTCATATTTCAGACTGCACCTGTGAAAATCTTGCTGCTCTTGTTATGCCTTTAATTCTGTGATTCCATGTTTCAATATTTTCTTCTCATCATGAGCCTTAAAAATCAGTTTAACCTGTTCGGGGACTACAAACATTCATCCTAGGAAATTCAGGTTCAGCCTTAATTATATGGTTTATGCAAGGTGTCGTGAGAGAGTAGAATTAAAGTTTTTCGGGTGTCTCAACTCTGTTTCCACACCTTAACACATTTGGATTTCCTTTAAGCTTAACATTAATTCTGAATTCAGATTTATAATGGTTGGTTTTGGAATTATTACAGTGATTGCCATGACTTTTACTCTTAAATTCCAGATACGTCCTCTCTCTTTGAACTCTGGTTTAACATAGTTTTATTGTTTTAAAATTAAAAATGTCTTGCATAAACCTTGAAGAAACAAATTTAAAGATGATAGCTTGTGGTTTCTCAGAGTTAAAAATGTGTATTGTATCAATCTTAAACTATTTTTAAATTGTAAATTAAGGCCAGATTCACTGGTATGTTTTGACTGCTTTGAATCACTTTGAAGCAGCACAAAGAAGCCAGAATATATTAGGTCAATAAGATTTACAGCTGCTTTGTCATTGAAGCACTGTAAGCAACTACAGAGTACTGTACTGCTGAATTTAGCCCTTATTTGCTAGTGTCATCCATGGAACTTTTTAAGAGCAGGCACAGTTGTTTCCAGTGCAGTGACAACAGCTAAGCAATCTCCCCATCAGAACTCTTGACCCAAAAAACCCAGGCTTTCTCTCACCACTAATTCATTACAACCAAAATAATTGTGGCATGCAATTTCTCTGTAGAAGAAAATTGGTGATAGTCTGAGTTACCACTGTCAGAATAGTTAAGTGTGTTCTAAGTTATTAACCTCACGCTGCCTGTAGTCATAAGTAGAGCTGGATGAAAAATTGAGTTTTGAATGTTTTTGGTTAAAAACAGGGTAAAATTTTTCTCTAAAATATTTGCTAAAAAGTATTAATTTTTCATCCAACTCTAGTCTTAACTAGATGCAGTAGTTAATAACTTTCACTGCATTAGGTTGTAATTAAGCTAACATAGACTATATGTTAACTGAAGCCTGCTGTTCCATTATTAAAATCAAATAGTTTAAATTATGACCAAATTTAGGAGTTGATTTGTAAATTCTCAGAAATTTCATTCTGTATTCAGAGAATACTGTAATTTGGGGCATGATGCGCTAATTTTCTTGCATAATGGAGATACTGAATCTTTTTTTAAGTGCACAGTTAAACTCAGTTGTAACAATGAAGCTGTAAGTAATGCCTCCTGTTATAGTCAGATTTATGATAAAAGCTTTTTACTTTGTTTTGAAAAATTAGAAATCAAAGCATATTAGATTGACCAAGCACTGCCAATGCAAAGTTAAATATAGATTATTTAAGAATCATGTACAGAATTTATGAATGTATACTCAGAGATTATTTGTACTAGCTGTAGTGAGTGATGTATCACATGCTGAAAAGATTCAGTAATAGGTATTGAAGCAGAGGTAAAGATGTTTCATATTTCTTATGTAGGGTTAGTTACTATCTGTATTTTAACAATAATGTTACACCATTATCAGGAATCATTAGACAAATTCTTTTTAAAGAATTTGACATAGCGCTATGACTAATGTCAAACTTCTTGATAGTGGATTAAACTAAGATTATTTAAAAAGACAAATGAACTTTGGTAAATCTAAGTTTAACCTCTATTTTTATGATTACTGCAATATTAGGAAACCTAAAAACAGTGCTGTTGTGGTTTGAAACCTTCCCTAGTACTCTAGACCGGGGTTCTCAAACTTCATTGCACTGCAACCCCCTTCTGACAACAGAAATTACTACATGACCCCAGGAGGGGGGACTGAAGCCTGAGCCCATCCAAGCCCCACTGACCCAGGAAGGGAGTGTGGGGGAGCAAAGCCCAAGCCCAACTGCTCCTGGCGGGGGGAGTCGAAGCCAAAAGGCTTCAGCCCCAGGCAGAGGGCCTGTAACCTGAACCCCACTGTCCAGGGCTTGGACTTCATCCCTAGGTGGTGGGGCTTGGGCTTTGGCCCTGGACCTCAGCAAGTCTAAGCCAGCTCTGGCGACCCCATTAAAACAGGGTCGCGACCCACTTTGGGGTCCCGACCCACAGTTTGAGAACCCATGATCTAGACATATTATTGAAAAGTGAATCTAGTTTTTTAAAAGCTCAGTTAAGTTTTGACTCATTTGCTATAAATAAGACTACGTTTTAGTCACAGATATTTTTAGTAAAGTCATGGACAGGTCACGGACCGTAAACAAAAATTCACAGGCCCGTGACCTGTCCATGACTTTTACTAAAAATACTTGTTGTGACTAAGACTTGGGCGGGGGGCCATGGGTGCTCTGGGGGGCAGTCTAGGGACCCTGCTGGGGGTGGGGTGCCCAGGACCCTTCTAGGGTGGGCGGGCCATGGCCCGACCCCTGCTGGTGCTGGCGGAGGGGAAGCCAGGTGGTGGCACGCAGACCTGAGATCCCGCTGGTGCTGGCGGAGGAGAGTCCGGGCAGCGGTGCGGCATGTGGCCTGGGACCCCTGCTGTAGCTGGCGGAGGTGGGGCCGAGTGGTAGCATGGTGCACGGCCCTGGAACCCCTGCTGATGAGGGGGAGGGAAGGCCTGCGGTGCATGGCCTGGGACCTCTGCTGGTGCTGGGGCGTGGGAAGGGTTTGGCGGGCCTGGCAGGGGCTTTCTACCCAGGTCCGCGTCCCTGCAGCTCCTAGGCGGCGGAGGCAGGGGCCAGGGCATGGGCTCTGCTGTTCCTGCCACAAGTGCCAGCTGCTGCAGCTCCCATTGGCCAGAAACCGCAGCCAATGGGAGCTGCAGGGGTGAGGCCTGCGGGGGTGGGGCAGCATGAAGCGTGGATTGACCCCTCAGCTGCATAGGAGCTGCAGGGGGGCTATGCCAGTTGGAGTCTGGGAGTCCCCCACCCTGAGGTAAGTGTCCCCATGTACCCTCCAACCCCCTGCCCCTAGTTCTGAGCCCCCTTCCACACACCCAAACTGCTGTGCTAGCCCAGGGGCTGCCTGTCTCGGGCAGCCCCTGAGCCAGCACCAACCGCTGCAGAAGTCATGGAAAGTCACAGAATCCATGACTTCTGTGACAGTCTCGCAGCCTTAGCTATAAAATATATTATTTTAACATTAATCTATAGCTATCTTTCCCTCAGTTTAGGACTTTCCTGCACCTTATGTTTGTACCTCGATATTACACTGCTTGATGAAAAGAAGCTGATTTCTTGGTTTTGAATATCAGCTCTTTGGGTTGGTTGCCAAAGGATACTGTTAGACCAGCACATCCAACCCTCTTAATGTATATCTGCACATTCCCTGTAGCAAGTTGTCAGCTATTACAAGTTTTTTTTTGGTCCCTCTCCCCCACTTCCGCGCAGTTTGATGAAGAATGTCTACAAAGATACTTACTACCTTCAGACTTTGAAAACTTCTGCTTGTTTTTCACACTAAAAGCCAAACACCACCTGTCATTTTTGAAAACATTAGGCTGCTTTTTACCTTGAGATTCAGAAGTTTTTTAGTTTCATTGCTTCAGATCTGCTTACAGTGCTATAATGCAACTTGAAAATACATGAGTCATATTTAGCCAGAAATAATGGACTGAATTATAGATTATACAACAATAATAATAACATAGTTAGACACTGGTGTTTCTTGTGAAAAATACATGCATTGTATGACCACATTTTCCATTCCTTTTGTAAAATAAGATATGTGATCCCAGGGGTCGGCAGCCTCTGGCACATGGCTCACCAGAGCAAGCACGCTGGCGGGCCGGACCGGTTTGTTTACCTGTCGTGTCTGCAGGTTTGGCCGATTGCGGCTCCCACTGGCCGTGGTTCGCCGCTCCAGGCCAATGGGCGCGGTGGGAAGCTGCGGCCAGCACATCCTTCGGCCCACGCTGCTTCTCACTGTCCCTGTTGGCCTGGAGCGGCGAATTGCGGCCAGTGGGAGCCGCGATCGGCCAAACCTGCGGATGCGGCAGGTAAACAAACTGGCCCGGCCCGCCAGGGTGCTTACCCTGGCGAGCCGCGTGCCAGAGGTTGCCGACCCCTAGGCTAGCCTCTTCAGAGTTTTTTTTTCTGGCTTAACACTATTAGACTAATTTACATTACGTTATACATTGATAATTGTATTTTATTGGAAAACTGACAAAAGTTGTTGAATTCAGTGTTGTTGTAGCCATGTTGATCCCAGGATATTAGAGAGACAAGGTGGGTGAGATGATATCTCTTATTGGACCAATTTCTGGTGAGAGAGATGAGGCTTTCAACAAGTTATGTAACTTCTGAATATTTGAGAATCAGTGATATAGTAGCAGACTCTTTAATTGTAATTTTTATACATCCTGTTTTAATCTTTTCAATTTATTGTGATGTTAGTTAATCCTCTTCAGTAGCTGAATGCATTTATTTTTTTAGTGCTGTTTCTTGTCTTGCACTAGTACACAAGGTGTACTACAAGAGGATGTGTACTTTTTAAAGGTGGGTGGTAGAAATTCTGACAATGCTTAAGAGTTTAAAAGTTGATACACCGTTCTATTTAAAAGTACATTAATGACTGAAGTAGTGGAGGAATCAAGTAAACTGATTCATTGTAAAATTTAGTAAATGTTGGAAAGGGGCTTTGAGGAAAAGAGATGTAGAAAATCATAATTTGAATAACTACTTCTGAGGTCAAAGCAGTTTAAAGTGATAAACTGCAATGAGTGATTCAAAATGAAATGAGGTATTGAGTAATTTTAAAAATGATATGACTTGAAGTGTTGGGGTGACAATGGGAACACAGAGGTTATACGTGGGGCTTTGGAAATTAGAAGAAGAAGCTAGTTTTGGCAAATGAAGAGGTGGAACAATCCTGACTAGAAATCAAGAAATGCTAAAGGGCATTTTTGTCTGTTTTTGTGGTCTTGATTCCTAACACTTTGTTCAAAATAAATGCTTCCTGTCTAAAATTTAAAATATTTTAGAGGGGATTAGCTGATTTGTTGAAACTGCATTGTGTAGGGATTTTCGGCGGGTCTCAAACTTCATTGCACCATGACCCTCTTCTGACAACAAAAATAACTAACCCCAGGAGGGATGGCCAAAGCCCGAGCCCCACTGCCCTGGCTGGGGGGGCCCAAAGCTGAAGCCCAAGGGTTCAGCCCTGGGTGAGGGGCCTGTAACCTGAGCCCCGCCGCCCAGGGCTAAAGCCAAAACCTGAGCCCTGCCGCCTAGGACTGAAGCCCTCAGGCTTGGACTTCCGCCCTGGGTGGTGGGACTGGGACTCGGGCTATGGCCCAAAGCAAGTCTAACGCCAGCCCTGGCAACCCCATTAAAATAGGGTTGGGACCCACTGGGGGTCCCAACCCATAATTTGAGAACTGCTGGGTTAGATTAATAATAAAGGGATATGTAAAGCCATTTGTGTTTTAAACTCTAGTTCAAATCTAGTTTATTTTGGAAGTGACCAAAAGTAGTTTCACTTTGACAGCTGTTTCGTGGCAATTTTAAAATGAGTCTGTGGTTTCAGGACAAGCCCTCATAGTTACCTGTTCATGTTGCTAAGTGGTGATGTTTTGCCTTTGTTTGCTGTCGGTGAGGTAAAGGAGTGGACAGGGAGAGCAAACTGCCTTCTCATTTCTCACTGTGTTCTCTGTAGTTACTGCTGAGACATGCAAGTGAGGCAGGATAGGGAAGTTTGTGCAGCGGTCTTTTTTTTCTTTTTCTGTACCTGCTTTGAGGAAGTATGTTTTGTCAACAATATATTTTGTAAGTATTAAAATTGATTTTTTCCCTCCCAATGTGTGTTGTAAATTATAATACAAATTGAAAAGATTGTCGAGTGTAATATCTTGTTTTGAAGAGTGATAAGTATTGTGAGCAGCACATTGTGATACGTCCGTTTTTTCCTTAATATTGCATGCTTGTTTTCATTAGAAGATACAGATGATTGGGTCAATGTATGAGTGCTATGGGGTGCTGGTGGCCTGTTGTATGCAGGAGGTCACACTAGATGATCTGGTTGTCCCTTTTGGCCCTAAATTCTGATTATCTAATCTTTTAAATAAGAGTTACTTTTTTGTATCAGCATCTTTCTTTTAAAAAAATTTCTGTATGGAGGGGAAGTAAAGAAGACAAGCTTAAATGTATGAAGAGGTGGAAAACCTCAATGTAGCTGTTTGCGGGATACACTGCTTTTTGCTATCCAGCCATTTTCACATTCTTTTAGTGGATTGTCTCCCTTCTTCCTGCCTTGCAGTGTGGTTGGGAGTTACAGTAATCAGTTTCAAATTATTTTTTTGCTTTTTGAAGACTTGTAATATTAATTTCTGCATGCTCTAATAGCGACATTTAAACAGCTTACAATTTTATGTATAGATGTTATGAGAAGCTCAACACCCCTTCTATCATTCTCTTACACAAAAAAATGCATTTATAGTGCCTGCTGTATGTACTTTTCAGTTACCGAAAAGCTAGAGTATGACCATTTAAGAAATGTCTTGGTTAACATTAACTAATTTGTTCATTTTATTAAAAACAGATTTATTTAGCTACAGGGGGAAAAAATCTGAAACATGTATGCCTTCTAATGTGTGTTAAAATCTTCAATTGCACTTACAGTGCTTTTGAAAAAACAATGTAAATGACCCTGCCCCTTTTGAGAAACCATGTCCTGCAGACCTCTGTAGTCTTGAGGTATTGTGTTTGTGGTAATACCATCTGAAATTCTAGTGATGTCAGTCCTACTGAGCTCGACTGTCATCTTTTGTCAAGTAACCTGCAATGAAATTGATCTATTTTCCTAGTCCAGTTAGATTTAGGGAGATATTAATTTTGTAACTAATGGAATGTGACGGTTAAGACCAGCTCCTGCAGACTCCCACAAGGGGATTTCATTTTTCTATTAATAGTTAAGAATAGAGGAAATATATCAAGACTTGGTAAGAGATGGGGCCAAGACAGTTATAAAATAATCATCTCTTCTAATAAGGGATCCCACTTAAGGTTTTGCCCTGGTGTCTACCCATATAACATCAGCCCAGAAGAGGACTTTGTATTTCATGATTCAGGTGGTCAGACTCTGAATACTTTATGTACTAGTAACCCATAGAATGCCTACTTGTCCAGTTCTCTTGTCCCATCAGATTCTTTTTTCTTTTAGGGTGAGCAGTTGTAGTTCAAGGTTCTTCTGCATGATGCTCTGCACCTTCACTATGCGGGTGATTTTGTTGGAGAATCTCTGGCTTCTCCTCTCCACGTGGTTGGTTGGTATAGGCAGAATCTGAAATGGAGGCAAGTCTTTTGTGAGCTGGGTAGAGTATTTTTACCTATAATCTCAAATCGGTGATATAAAAGCGCTTGAATCAATTTTTCTGTTTTTCAGAACTACGTTATCTGAGGAATACTTTTGATATCTAGGTATGAAAAATACCTTATTTTTATGTCTTCTATCCCTGGAATGCTCCACTTAATTCCATCTGCCATACTTTCTTCCTTTAATTCCTTCTTAAACCCCTCCCTTCTTCATTGGAGTTTCATTTAAAAAATATATCAGAAAACTTTGGAGGCGCCATACATGTGTCTTCCAAGTTGCTGTCTTACCCATAGTTCTCTCCTTTCTCTTCTGCTCTCTCCCCGTGTTTTCATCTCCTTCTGTCCCCATCTTAGTTGACATCATAATCTCTTAGTACAGAGAATCCAGTCTTAATCTGTTTTCATAGTGTTATGTATATCTATGGTTCTATAGACATTGTATACAAAAAAAATACATTCTTTTAATGTTAGTTTTTTCAAAAGTTAGGAAATGCCAGAATTAAATTTGCCCATGGAACTTCTGTTCTACCTCCATGTACATATGGAATTATTATGCAATCTTTAGTGACATGATTACTTACTCTTTTTTCCATAGGATCCTGCCTTCTTTGTAACACTGGATGTTTGGTACTTATTGAGTGAGACAACTGTTCAATATTTCTCTTCATTTTCGTCATTCGGTTTTTAGGACCATGGTTTATTACCTGCATTCCATCCAAATATGGACTGAATAAGATTTTTTTAAACTATCTTAGGGGCTTTTCCATTGCACTTATTAACAATACTATCTTAGTACCTTGGAGTATTTAATGAATTTATATCACAGAAACTTTGAAATACGAAGTAGTAGTTTTCCATTTATAGATTGTCCAAAATGTGCAAAAGAATCCTCTGATTTTTATCTTAGTGATTGGGTGCTTATTTTGAGACATTACCTCTGAAAAATCAGGTACAGTGAGTACCTGCTGATCTCCTTGACTTCTGTTGAAGTTGAGAGCTTAGCACTTTTGAGTCAGGCCACCTGTGAGTGTTAAGATGAGCACCAGAAAATGAGAACCACACACTTAGTGATCACATCTTAGAACCAATTTTTCAGGTCTTCACAATTCATAGAATTTAAGGCCAGAAGGGATCATGAGATGGTCTACACCACTGGTTCTCAAACTTATTTTTTTTCATGGATCGCGTGAAAATTGCTGCGGGTCTTGGGGACCACTTAATGATCTTTCCAAATGTTGTTTGTACCGTTAGCTAACTATTGTAAAGCGCTTTGGATAAAAGCGCTATATAAAAAAACCTTAATTATTATTTTTTTTGTTTTACAAATAAAACACACAACTTATATTTTAATATCAGTAGTCTTACCTTCCTAATGCGATGGATGTGTCCTCTCTCCCCCGCTGTGGCAGTCCCCGAGCTGAGGCTGGGAAGGAGGGCCGTATCTTCCTGGCAGCCGCAACCCTGGAGCTGGGGAAAATCGCCTCTTTCTTTGCCTGCTGCAGCCCTGCATATCCCAAATTCCCCCCACCTCTGCTTCTCACCCCACTTCCCCCTCCCACCTGCCACCACTTCCCTCCAAGGCCACCACCTCACCTTACATGTGTGTATTCTCCAGGGTCCAGACACCTAATTAGTGGAGCTGTGCCTGCTCCACTAATTAGGTGGGTGACCCTTCATTCTCGTGTGGGTGGCCACCCAGGTGTGCACCTTAGAGGGAACTATCCAGGGACTCCTGAATGGAGCTCGTCCACGGACCACAGTTTGAGAAGTCTGGTCTAGACTGATCTGCTGGTATCTCACAGGCCATTAAATCTCACCCAGCTATCTCTGTATTGAGTCCACTAACTTGTATTTCACTGTAGCATAATTTGTTTGGCTAAAACCTACCTTCAGGAAAGGCATCCAGCCTTGATTTGAAGACATCAAAAGATGGAGAAGCCTCCATTTCCCTTGATAGTTTGTTCCAGTGGTTAATCACTCTCACTTTTAAAAGTGTGTACCTAACTTGTTAATTTGTCTGGCTTCAGCTTCCTGTGGTTGGTTCTCTACTAGATTAAACAACCTTTTAATTTCTGGTATTTTCTCCACAAAGGTACTTACACACTAGTGAATTCACCTCTTGATTTTCTTTTCAATAAACTAAACAGATTAGGCTCTTTAAATCATTCACTGTAAGACATTTTCATGAGTCCTTGACTCATATTTGTGGCTGCTTTCTGCTCGTTCTCCATATGGACACCAGAACTGGATGCAGTGTTCCTTTGTCATTTTCACTGATGACACGTACAGACTTTACTCCTAATTGCTACTCCCCTGTTTACACCACTAAGGATCATATTAGCCCATTTGTTGCAGCCTTGTACTGGGTGGGTGTTACATTGCTGGTCTTCTATGAGCTCTGAATTCTTTTGGAGTCGCTGCTTTCCAGGATAAAGTCCCCCATTCTGTAAGTGCGGCTTCCGCTCCTTTTTCCTATATTTATATCTTTGCATTTGGCTGTATTTAAATGCATTTTATTTGAATGGGCCTGTCTTATCAAGCAATCCAGATAGCTCTGTATGACTGTCCTGTCTTCATTATTTAGCATTGTGCCAATTTTTGTGTCATCTGCAAATTTTATCAAGTGATTTTTATACTGGCTCCCAGATCATTGATGAAAATTTTGAGTAGCATCAAGTCTAGTGCTGAGCCCCGAGGAACACCATTAGAAACATCCCCTTTGACCACTACTTTTTGAGATCTGTTAGTTTGCTGGTTCTTAATCCATTTAACGTGATCTTTTTTAAAATTAGAATGTCATGTGATACTAAGTCAAACTCTTTACAAAAGTTTGTGTATTACATGTGCGCAGTTACTGTTATAATTTTGTAATCATACCAAACTTATAATCTCTTCAAATAATGTAAACAGATATATTTGACAAGACCTATTTTAAAAGAACTATGTTGTCTGGCATTAATTTTATTCCTCTTCTCTACTAAAGTCCTGCAGCAGACTTTACATTATTTTGCCTAGCATTGATGTCAGGCTAATGAGTTTATAGTTACCCAGGTCACCCTGCTTCTGGAATTTCCCTGGTATATCAAGTTTTTTTTTTTTTTTTTAATTATCACCAACTGTCCTGAGATCTCCTCAGCCAACTCCTTAGAACTCTGGGGTGCAAGTTATCTGAGCCTACTGATTTTTAAAAAGCATGTATCCCTAATAGATGTAATGTGCTCCTTTGTTACTAATGTACTGGAAATTACATCATCTTCATGCCATACAAATTACACCATCCAGCATCTTTCCAAATACAGAACAGAAATATTTATTGAACATTTCTGCCTTTTCTTTATTAATAATTTTGTCATGTTCATCTGTTAATGGGCCTGTACCATTGCTAGGTTTTCTTTCATTCCTAATATACTTAAGTTCTCCTACTTCTTTTTCTTAGCCCTATCTGATGTTTCCCCGATGTGTTCAGCTTTCCTTATCTGTTTTCTACAGTTAATAATTCTAATTATATTTATTACTGTATATTTTGCCTTTTTTTCTTTTTGCTATGTTCCTTTTTTTATTCCTAATTGCTTCCTTCAATTTGCCACTGAACCAGGAGGAATTTTTAGACAAAGTTGTCCTCTTTCCTTGATTGTGGAATCATGGCAGTTCTTAAAGAACTCCAAATTCTCATTCACCTGTTTGTATATAAACTTTTCCTTGGGTCTGGGAAATTAGCTCTTTTGAAACACCAAGTGTAAATGACTGGTTGGGACTGTTCTGTTTGCCCATATTGAATGTATATGGGTCATGGTCACCGGTTTCTCAGCAACCAGCAGTTTCCAGTCCAGTGATTAATTCATCTTTATCCGTCATAATGAGGTCCTAAATAGTTAATTTGTGTTGGGTGTAACACCTATTTGTGTTTAGAAAATTATCATGTATAATTTATAGAAACTTGACGACTTATTACTAGCTATATGAGATCTCCAGCATATATCTCCTAAATTGAAGTCCCCCATGTCCTTCACATATTAGATAGGTACTTAGCATGTAACTCATTCTGTTCACAAGCTTGATTTGGTGGTCTGTTGCAGATCTCCCCCCACCCCCCCACTAGTTCCCCTTTATTGGCTTTGTTAATTAGCACATTGAGCCATATGCGTTCAAGAGCCTGTGGACAGGGCCTGCTCTAGGCACCAGCAAAGCACGCAGTTGCTTGGGGCGGCAGATTTGCAAGGGGCGAAAGAATCCAGCATGGGAGCTGAGACCCAACGGGGCCCTGGGAGCTGTAGTTCCTTGGTTAGCTCCCTGCCTATAGAGCCAGCCCTGGAGCAGGGAAAGAACTACATTTCCCAGCATTCCCTTGGCCACTAGCAACAGGAAAGGGTGGGGGAAGGCGTATGGAACTGAAATCTGCAGCTTGCTGTGAATGGTAGGAACAGAGCCAGCTCTAGGTTTTTTGCCCTTCCCCGCCCTGGGCTCCCCCCGCACCCCTGTATTGCCTCAGTCCTGGACTCTCCCCCACTCACACCCCCTGCTACCCCAGCTCTGGCCCCCCACCTGTACCCTCCTGCTGCCCCAGCCCTGGGCTCTTCTCCCCCCCCCCCCCCC